>NC_041409.2:18402649-18692649 GCF_900747795.2 Erpetoichthys calabaricus | reverse complement strand
TGACACATATATATATATATACATATCTACATATATATATATGTAATTGTGTTGTCATTGTTATGAGTGTTGCTGTCATATATATATATATATATATATATATATATATATATATATATATATATATATATATATATAGCAAAATACATGCGCTTTGCAGGGGAGAAGTAGTGTGTTAAACAGTTCATGTAAATATATATATATATATACATATACATATATACATATATATACATATCCACATATACAGATATCTACATATAGCAAAGTACCCGCGCTTTGCTGCGGAGAAGTAGTGTGTTAAAGAGGTTATGTAAACATATATATACATAAACATATATACATATATATACATATCTACATATACATATACACATCCACATATACATATATATATACATATACAAATTGACGTATCTACATATATATATATAGATATAAATATAGACATACATATATACATACATACATTCACATATATATATATATATATATATATATATATATATATATATACTGTATATATACATATCTACTTATTGGCTCCTGTATTTAGGATATAGCGGGTTGGATAATGGATGGATGGACATTTGTATGCATAGCCGTATTTGCCCGTTTTCGTTTTTTTTCTTTCTTCAATAATATTTCAGTAAACCCGGAGGTTGTCAGTTCAAATCCTGGTACTGACACCACTGTGTGACCCTGAGGAAGTCACTTCACCTGCCTGTGCTGCAAAAAACAAAAGTAATGTAACAAATTGTACCTCAGATGTTGCAAGTTACTGGAATAAAGGCATAAGTCAAATAGATAAATATGTATTATACACATAGGAACTATTCATTTATTTTCAGTTAAGTCATCTGCACCAAACTTTTATAAATGAGGGTTTCTCCTTTTTAGATAGTGCAAACTGTTTCTTCTTCATTGACGTTTTCTCTTGGAGAGCTTTTTTTATTTAATTGAAAATTAAAGCAGTAGCTGCCAAAATATGTAGCTTTCTTATTAATTTTTCAACATTGTGTAAAATAAATTTATAAAGTAACATAAAAGGTTTAAATACTGGTTATCCTTTTACACTAAAATATTACTAAAGAGATACAAAAAAAGTAAAGTGGATATGTTCTTTTTCTTTAAGGAGATTAAATATTACTGAAGAAAGAAAAAAAAAATAAAACAGCTTAATGGGGCAATGCATACGAACTTAAAAGGTTTAAATAAAACAGAAATATATATTTTATTTTTACTTGCTTAACTTGTGGAGGGTGTATCCTGTAGCAAAGCCCTAACTTTTTTCGTGAAAGCCCGTTTCAGTCAATAAGTCTTAAAAAAAGGTGTAAAGATATTGACAATAAGCTACGCAAACCCAGGAAGACATGGAATCGTTTAAATCAAGTATCATTACATCTTCCTTTCTTAAAGAGAAGTAAGGCAGTACTTATAAGCCTACATATATATATACATATATATATATATCTATATCCGAAGCCGTGCAAGCACACTCTTGAGAATGCAACGTATAGTTCTACATGAGAAAAGCAATCTTGCCTCAAATGAATGGCAACCTTTTGTAGGTCTATGAACTTAATTTAAACTTTAGGTTTACACGGTGCTTTCTTTCCGAAGTACCTGCACTCATGAATATGTCTGTATGTGTCTGTCGGTCAAATCCACGCGCTTCGCACCGGCGAAGTACCGCTTTTAAATTTTTATTAAGAAGAAAAGAAAACCTTTTTAAACTGAGGGAAAATATACTAATAACAGTTTGTTAAGGATCTGTTTTTTTGTGAAGCTGCCTTCACTCGAGTGATCACTTCGACCTGACTTGCTGGCCAACTATAAGCGTTACCTGGTAGGTAACCACCCATACAATCAGATTGTCAATCAGACTATGAATGCCGTGAATGTAATAACCCCGATCTACATGCTGTCAAATAAACGAACCACACGCCGTGGCGTGGAATGTAATTACCCCGATCTACATGTTGTCAAATAAACGAACGTGGCACAATTTTAGGGGCTTTGCCTGTAGCGCTGACATCCGAGGTTCGATTCCTGTAAGGGAGTGAAGTGATTGGCTGGTTACCTACCAGGTAACGCTTATGGTTGGCCAGCAAGTGAGGTAACATCAGCCACGGTGCCTTCAGTTGTGAGAAGCAGATCATACAATGGTTGAAAATAGTTTACTGTCAAATAATGCAAAGAGTAGGCGACACGTCTTTCCCCCTTATTCTTGGCTCATCAGGCGTACACACTCACTGCACTTGCTTATGGTAATCGAACCTCGGACGTCAGCGCTAGAGGGGCTTAGCAGCGGTGAAGTATTGCTTTTAAATTTTAATTAAGAAGAAAAGAAAACCTCAGAGGTTCGATTCCCGTAAGGGAGTGAAGTGAGTGGCTGGTTACCTACCAGGTAATGCTTATGGTTGGCCAGCAAGTGAGATAATATCAGCCACGGTGCCTTCAGTTGTGAGAAGCAGATCTTAGAATGATTGAAAATAGTTTACTGTCAACCTCGGACGTAAGCGCTCGAGGGGCTATGCAGCGGTGAAGTATTGCTTTTAAATTTTAATTAAAAAGAAAAGAAAACCTTTTTAAATTAAGTCTTAAAAAGAGGTGTAAAGATATTGACAATAAGCTACGCAAACCCACCAAGAAATGCAATCGTTTAAATCAAGGCGCGAGTCGAAAAACACCATCCCATAATATTAGTTAACGATTAACACATTTCTATATGTATTGTAAGCATACAATACAACTGATAATATGTTGCGCTTATTTATCTGGTGTACCGACATTTTTGCGCGTTTAACGTCTGAAATGTAACGTGGTTTGTGCCCTTCAGAATGAAAACAGTTTCCATTTACCTTTTTAGTAAAAGGCGAGCTTTTAAGTCTGAGAAATCACCCCGTAAATGCACACGTTTAATTGCACATGTGTTAATATGTATGCTTACACAGTATTAAAAGACACTCAAAAATTAACGTCATTTACCTTCGTTCCTGCGTTTGACTCGTGCTGTTAATCTCTTCCTTGTTTTTAGTTCACGTGATTACGTAGGAGGCGTGATGACGCGTACGTGACTCCGCCTCCTCCATTAGAGTATATGGACAAAAAACAGGTTCCAGTTATGACCATTACGCGTAGAATTTCGAAATGAAACCTGCCTAACTTTTGTAAGTAAGCTGTAAGGAATGAGCCTGCCAAATTTCAGCCTTCCACCTACACGGGAAGTTCGAGAATTAGTGATGAGTGAGTGAGTCAGTCAGTCAGTCAGTCAGTGAGGGCTTTGCCTTTTATTAGTATAGATATACCGTAGGTTCTGACCCATTGACTACTCTGTAGGCAAGCATGAAAGATTTGAACTTAATATGTGCCACTACAGGAAGCCATTGTAGTAATCTGAAAAGAGGAGTGACATGTATCCACCTCAGCTGGTTGAACACCAGACATGCCAGTGCATTTCAAATCATCTGCAGTGACTTGGTGACACATGCTGGTGCCCCAGTCAGCAGAAACATCAGTAGTCCAGACATGACCAAACCAAAACCTGGAGCAGGAATTGTGCTTCATACTCCATCAGATATGTCAGAATCTGCTCCAGAGCATTCTGGGCCTCAGACTGGGCTGAAGATTAACCCACCAACAAGACAATGACCCTAAGCACAAAGTAAAGACAGCACAAGGAGGTGCTTAGGGACAACTCTGGGAATGTCTTCGTGTTGCCAGTCAGAGCCCAAACTTGAACCTAATTGACCATCTCTGGGGAGACCTTAAAATAGCTGATCACCAATGGTCTCCATCCAACATGCAAGAGCTTGAGGAGACCTGCAGAGAAGAATGGTTGAAAATCGCTAAATCCAGGTGTGTGAAGCTTGTCGCGTCAGACCCAAGAAGACGCCAGACTGTAATCGCTACCAAAGGGGCTTCAATTAAGTACTGAGTAAAGGGTCTGAATACTTGAGTCAATGGAATATTTCAGTTTTTATTTTTAATAAACTTTGCAGAAATTCCTAAAATCCCATTGTCACTTTGTCATTCAGGGGTACTGAGTGTTGATGAGGTAAAAAATGAGTCGGAATGCTTTAATTGTATTTATAAGTACAAGAATTTGCAAATATAAAAAGTCAGTAAATAATAGTAGCAAAGAACAGACCCATCTAGAAATGGTTCCTCCATTATATTCATTATACTATCAGGATAAGCCCTGGTGACCTATGATCCATTTTTATTCTAAGCACCTTATGAATATTGATGCCTAGGAGACCCTCTAGTATTGTCTCTTCTAAAGTGATATATGCCAAAGACTGCATTTTTATGTAAGACGTTATTGCAGGGTGGCTCAGTGCTCATGTCTTATAGTTTCAGGTGAACGGTCTTCAGTCCTGGCTTGAGGTTAGTTTGTGTTGCGTTTGCATGTTCTCCAAGTGTCTTCATGGACTATTCACTAGTTATTCTTTTTTGCCAGTCTTTCCATACATGTTGGTTACAAAGGTGTCTCAACATGAGTGCACCTTGCACTGAACTGGCTTTCCGATTCTAGGTTGGCTCTTGTCTAATGTGCAGTGCCACCAGGACAGGCCGCAGCTCTTTGCAAACCTGAATTGTGACATGTGAGTTCAGACAACGAATGGATAGACGCCAGTATTTGCATGACGTATCGGTAATAAATGGCACTTATATGCCAAATATGTCTAACCATATGCCAAATATATCTACTTATATGCCAAGTATTTCTAAGAACTCTGGCACATTCTACTCTGCATTTGCAAAGCCCCAGTATATAGTAAAAGAAAAGGAGCAAAGGTGAAAATGTGAAGTGATAAATAGGATAGCAAGAGCAAGGGAAATATTTATTTTACAGAATTTTGGCATAATGCAGTTAAAAAAACTTAATGACAAAAAGAGAAAGCACTTCACATAATTTATCAATTCTATTTTGTTCATGCATAACCCAGCCATGGAGAATGCACAAACCAGTGTGTTTCTTCGTGCCAGTCCCAAGTCCAGATAAATGGGGAGGGTTACGGTGTAAAATTTTGCCAAATCAATATGCGGACAACAATTTTGGATGATCTGCTGTGGCAAGCCCTAACGGGAGCAGCCGAAAGAAGAAGAAGATTCTGTATGTGGATAGATACATAGATCTGAAACACAATACTGTCAAATTTCACTTCCCAGGATTGTCCAGCAGATGACAGCAAGTGGCTGCTGATCCCAGAAGGTTTTGTTTTATGTGGACAAGCAAAACATTTTAAGGCTTTTGCATCAAGCAATCAGGATTAAGCTGCAACTGGCTTCTCAATAATTAATCCATTTTAATAAAGCAAAATTCAGCTTTCAAGCCTTTCTATTGTTCTCTATACACGTTCACAATAAAATAATACACTGTAATTTTGAGCAAGTATTTTATTTCTTTATTTAATAATGATTTTATTATGTGTATTTACTTTATTTTATGTTAGCTGAGGCCCATAAGAGGAACCAGCACTGTTTATCTTCGGGTGCACACACATGCATTTAAAGAAGGGGATTCTACACTGTTCAAAAAAACTGAGGGCCCTTGTAAATTACAAATTGGATCTCAATGAATGAAATATTCAAGTGAAAACTCTTTACTGCGTAATGCTGTATAATTGGTTGAGAACAAAATGATGTAACCAAAATCATCAAACCATTGAGGGCTGGATTCAACATCACACCGAAAATCAAAGTCGAAAACTGAAATCACAAGCTGATCCAGACTTGCGTGAATTTCATCGCAACAACTCATAATGTGACTCAGTAGTGTGTATGACCCTCACAGGCCATGAATGATCTCCCAAAAATGTCTGTGCATGGTCCTGATGAAACAGCAGATGGTGTCCTGGGTGATCTCCTCCCAGACCTAGATCAGGGCATCAATTATCTCTTGGACAGTCTGTGGCACTACTGGGTGGCTTTGGATGCACCAGTACATAACTTCCCAGAGGTTCTCGATTGGATTCAGGTCCAACCACTTCCTGCCTTATGTTATGGTGTTATATGTCTTTATAATGTTGGGCAGACACAGATGAGAAATTTTATGTTTACCCACCTTAGTCTAGTGAAAGATTTCATATTTCTTTAGTACATTACACTCTAGGTGCATACAGCCAGGAGTGGATCACCATGCATCTGCTTTATCCAGTCTATTTTGCTTAAATGAACTGAAAAGTTGGTCTTGATCATAAATGAGACCATAGTAAAAAGTATCTGGAGCTCAGTAGGCATTTTTGAGACTTTTCTAACATGGGTCTGAGGCCAGCAGAGCACTGGCATTTAGTACTTGTGCTGTGAAGCTGTTAGCTTCTTTTTATTATTATCTTCATCGGTCCACCAATCCATCCTCCAGATAATCTGAACACACATTTTCTATTACAGGACTGTATAATTATAGAGCTTGTTGTAGCAGCATTTGATGCATTACGGGAACCTACCTTAGATGGGGCACCAGTCCGTTACAGAAAAACATTACTAGTGGTTAGCTTTCCTACATTTACCCATTCCTGCAATACCAGATAAATTAAAATCTAATTACCTATTTAGGAGCTGGATAGTAGTATTTATTCATTCATTTTCTGAACCCCCTTAGTTCAGTAGAGAGTTACAGGGAGCTGGAGTATCAGCTGTATAAACTAAGATAAAGGAGCTTAAATACCTTATTGCATGATCAACATGACATCTCCACACGGAAGCCTGAGTGGTTATCCTGACGACTGTGACACAGACAGCTCACCGTACCACCGCAGCCCAGGTTAATCTCCGGACGCTTATTGCTGGCCAACCCTTCAGAACCAGGGGCCTCATGTATAACGCCATGCATAGACCTCACACTAAAACATGGTATAAGCACAAAAGTGGAAATGTTCGTACGCACAAAAAAATCCAGATGCATAAATCTGTGCGGGCGCCAACTTCCAGGTTCTTCCGCTACATAAATCCCGGTCAGTGTGAAAAGTAATGCACGTGCCCACTCCAACTCCTCCCAGAATTATGCCTCTTTGAAAATGCAAATCAATATAAATAGCCCTTAAGCTCAGCCTTCTGTGAAAAGACAATGGCAAAAGGACGAGGGAAAATAGAAGAATTTCAGTGAATACCAAGTGGAGGCAAGGAAAAACTTACTATTTGTTGGTTTAAACAGTAGTATAAACAACAAAAGGAAGTTGATCGAGTGATATAGCGTGTCAGAGAAACTCGAAAGCTCAAGTTCACAAAGTCGCACAGTGCCCGAAATAAAAAAGAAGTTGTCACATATCAAAGTTGCCGTGAAAAGGCGAGTCGTAGCCCTCCGTCTGAGTGTCATATGAAAGCCTTTTAGGGTACAGAGAAACAAAAAAAGGCACACAGTGGGGAAAAAAAGCACAAAATGTCAACTTTAATCTCGAAATTTCCACTTTAATCACGTAGTTTATTTTGTCATTAAAGTAGAATATCATAAACTTCATCTTTAAGTCGTTTAATTTACTAGTTTCTTAAATCTTATCGTAACTAAAGTAGCACGTTACATGCTTTGTTTTGTATTTGATCTTCTATGTGCTCTATGTGTATGAATCACTATGTGCTTCCGGGCTTTCTCTTCCTCCGACAGGACACAGAATCCATTACATTCGTAATATTACAGCTCTCTGAATAATTAAAATACTGAAATGAATATGTGATATCATTTTCATGATGATAGGAGTTAAAGAATGTTATTAAACATGGGAACACGGTGGCACAGTGATTGTTCATGTCTCACGCAAGGTGCTTTCTGCGCTGTGCGTGACCTTCGATGAAATACTTTATTGTAGCAGTACTGTCTCTTTCAAAAGTACTAACCCCCAATTCCTGTCCTTACTTTATTTTTCCAAATATACCCAATCGCCACACAATCAGCTCTGTAATAGACGTTAAGCCATCTGTAAGCTTAGAACGCCGATTCTTCAAAACTTTTAAGGAACATTGAAATATCTTCGTAGTACATGTTTAATTATTCTATCCATCTGTCCTTCCAGAGTCGCGCCAGCACCAGGTAGAATACAGCGCGAGGCAGGAACAATCCCTGAATGGAGCGCCAGCATCTCACTAGCGCTGTGGCGCTGTGTCCTCACATGTTTAATTATTAACAATATAGATTATGTTAATGAAGTTAAATTAATGAAGTTAAAGTTTTATCTGTATAATATAATAAACATATTTTGCTGCATTTCATCTAAAAAATGATATCGTCATCATATGTAAATACACGCTTTATAAAGTGGTTTCAGGTTGTGCAATATTACAACTGTATTGCAAGTTTACAGTGAGGTAATTGTACTTATAAGTACAAACAGTTCTATAAGGAGCACTTGATGGACTGATTGAGTGCGTTTAGAGTTCTTGGGATAAAACTGTTTCTGAACCGCGAGGTCCGTACAGGAAAGGCTTTGAAGTGCTTGCTGTGTGAGAGCAGTTCAATAGAGAGCATGGCTGAGGCAGCATTTGCTTGATGCTGTATACCGATAATTCTCTTTCCAATCAGCTGCTGTAGAGTTGTGATTCCCCACTCAGATACAGTGATATAAATACTCCGAGTGGTGCAGTGAGAGTAATATGGAAAAAAATGATCCGCTGTGGCAACCCCTAACGAGAGCAGCTGAAAGAAGAAGAAGAAGGTGCAGTGAGAGTAACAACGCTAAAGCAGTTATGGTATTTGGAATACTTTGGCTATTCCCTGGACCATTATATTGTTACAGGTTAATTAAAATCAGATGCCTTAAACTAATAAACAATATGCAGTTAGTTTCAGTTTATATGATAAAGCCGCATCAGGGATGTGGATCTAAAAACACAGGAACCACACAGGAACAGTAGCACTGCTTTGATGCTGGGTGCCGCCAGTTTGCAAGACTGAGTGTAGAACTTGCGTACGCCAGGGTTGGAGCTACTGTGAAAATGTGCGTGGCTTTACGGCAAGTTTAGGTTTTATACATCACGATTTGAACGTGGAAACGTTTGTACACAACATTTTTGTGCGTACGCACCGTTTATACAGGTGTTGAACTTCAGTCGGAAATAGATGAAACATACAGTATAGACAGTTATCCAGCTTGATGAAATACATAAAAGACTTAAAGAAGAATGAATCTAACTGTGAGAAAATAAGCACAGTTATTGAAAACAACTTTTATCTTCTATCTATATCATTGAGTAAAGCAAAGCAAGTGTGAAAACAGATCAACTATTGCTTATTCCAGGAAGATATTCCAAAGGGGCCTGGATGCACTTGTTGGTACCCCTAGAAAATATCATACGTAAATGGATTAGACTGATTTTTCAAACAGGCTGTTTTCTACAATTAGTATTGAAATGGAGAAAAGTAGTCATTCTGCTGTTTGGTATCATTATGTGTCCTACACTGAACATGGACCAGACAAAGCTAAGGAGCGTTGTCCAAGGAGATCAGAAAGAAAATTAGAGACAAGTATGTTAAAGGCCAACGCTAGAAGACCACCTCCAAACAGCTTGATGTTACTCTGTCAGCAGTTGCAAATATTATTATGAAGTTTAATGCCTACGGGATTGTAACCAACCTCCCTGGGTGCAGCCAGCAGAGAAAAATAGAGGCCAGAATGAGCAGAAGGACAGTGGGAATGGTAGACAAAAAGCCAAGGACGACTTCCAAAGAGATACAAGCTGATCTCCAAGGCCAAGGTCCATCACTGTTTGATTGCACCATCTGATGCTTTTTGACTGACAGTGGACTCAAAGGAAGGAGACCAAGGAGGACTCCACTGTTGTAAGGAAAACATAAAACAGCCAGACTGGTGTTTTCTAAAATGCATAGCCATAATGCTCCTGGGAGAATGTCCTTTGGACAAATGAAACAAAACTGGAGCCTTTTGGCAAGTCACATCATCTCTGTGTCAACAGATGAAAAAATGAAGCTTCTATAAAAAAGAACACCATACCTACAGTGAAACGTGGAGGTGGCTCAGTTATGTTTTGGGACTGCTCTGCTACGTCTGGTATGGGGTACCTTGAGTCTGTGCAAGTAACAATGATATTTCAAGACTTTCAAGACATTCTTGAGCGAAACATACTGTCCAGTGTCAGAATGCTCTGTCTAGTGTCACAGGTCATGGATCTTCAAATAGGACAATGACCCAAAAAACACAGCTAGAATCTTCCAAGAATGGTTAAGAACAGAACATTGGACTGTTTTGAAGTGGATTACTATGAGCCCTGATTTGAATCCTGTGGAAAGAACTGAAACATGAAGTCTGGAGAAGGCCCCCTTCAAACCTGACACAGCTGGAGCAGTTTGCCGAGGAAGAGTGGGCCAACCTACCTGTGGACAGGTGCAGAAGTCACATTGAGAGCTCCAGGAATTACTTGTTTGCAGTGATCGCCTGTAAAGGTTGTGCAACAAAATATTAGGTTATTGGTCCCATCATTTTTGTACATGCCATTTTCATTTGTGTTATTATTTGAAATATTCTGTTGAATCAAAACTCTAAAGCAAAGTCTGATTTTTGTTAAATATGGAATAAACCATTGTGGGTGACAATTACTTTGGTCAGTTTCAGGCTATTTCAGAAACAATTGTGGGTTCTTCTTTTTAAGTGGAAGGGTACCAACAAATGTGTTCACATCTGTGACCACAGCCCAGTGACACAGAGACATGCTGAATAGGCTGACTAATAACTCCAATGTGAGCGAGTGTGCAAAAGACTGGCACCTCATCCAGAGATGGGCTTTGCCTTGCAAGAAGTGTGGCTGGTTTAGGCTCTTGCAGTGTTTAAAGGCGGAGTGGTGGCTCTGAGGCTAGGGATCTGCACTGGCAATCGGAAGGTTGTCGGTTCGAATCCCGTAAATGCCAATAGGGACTCTGCTCTGTTGGGCCCTTCAGCAAGGTCCTTAACCTGCAATTGCTGAGTGCTTTGAGTAGTGAGAAAAGCGCTATATAAATGCAAAGAATTATTAAAAAATGATGAATAGTTGTATGTTTACATATTTAACAAATGGATGAATATATTTAAAAATCAGAACTGTCTACACGTTTTTATGCATGGATAAATGAGTATTTCACTTGGATATCTTGCAATTTTACTTTATTCTGCTGTCCACACTCTGTGTAGGATGTTTGTATTGAACATGTTGCTCTCCTCAACCTTGTGTGATGCATCTTTATCCCCATTCCTTTAATATCTCAGCCTCCATGTGCCAGAACCATCTTTTATTTTATTTTTTATTACACTGAACTGACAATTTATTTCGATTTATGCAGCTTCCAGTGTTTTTGGCAACCTTTTTTCTTTTTCACATCAGCCAATCAAAAGCAAATAACACTAACTATGCTACTTTTAAGATTAAGTGAAGTATGTGTAATAAACTTTGTTTATTTACTAATCAAAAAATGAAAATATTTTATGTAGATCTGGGGAGTCTTGGAACATATTTGGAGGTTCTGGAGTGCAGAAGGCTCAAAATCAGAGATGCAATGATGTATAATGTTTTTGTGTGTGGGATAAACATCTGTAAATATTACAAAGATAGTATCATATATAACTCTGCTACAGTGCTCATCATGTTTTCTTTGCAAAGCACTTCTTTGGTAACGTGTTAAAAATGCTGGAAGATGCTTGAAAAACGCCTGAAAATTGCTTGAAAATCTCCCAGAAAAACACTTGCTCAGCAGCTTTTAAAAAAAACCTGAAAAATATCAAAAAAATAATGTGAATGAGACCAAAAACTGTAATAGAGTGAGAAAATGAAATTGTTATCCAAATTAGTTCATGTTGTATGTACCTGTGGTCTTTGATGAGATTGTATTCATGAAAAACTTACTGTACACTGAAGGATTCCTCCCATCAGCTCCAGCATTCTCCTGCTGCCTGATGGGAATTGCAGTCCCTGTGCTGGTGCTGGTTTTTAGGTTGTCCCCCCTCCTATTATAATCCCTACCCCAAATAATACACATAACCTATATTTTAAGGTGGACCAGTGGCATCATACATACAAAAGTCCTGAAAATTGGTTGAACCATTTTATATTGATTGGTAATCAAATAGACATCCAAACAGATTGATTTTTTTTGTATCGAGCACACTTTAAATAGTTTAATGAACAACAAAAGCATTACAGTTTTCATGAACAGTTCTTGACTGGAAAATATATTTGAATGCATTTATATTTTACACAAGCCAGGGATTGCACCTTCAATCTCCAGGTGACAAAAATGAATACGTTTTTTAAGCAGCATTGTAACTTTGTGCTTTTCAGTTTGTTTATTTCTTTAACAAAGGTTTCATATTTTGAAAGCAGTGTAACACAAAGAATGAATAAAAGTGTAGTAAATTAAGGTCTTAAAGAAAAATAACGAATGCCCAGAGCCTTGTGGGCCCCTTTCCTTTTAGGAATTACCGTAGCCATAAATCAGATATTGGGTTAAAATGAACCTGTGCCTAAGCCTCCAGGGCAGAACTGGATAATGTAAGTCCTTTGTCTCTTGCTCACCATCTTCCCCAATTCACTCTCCTTCTTACCTCTGACCTTTGTCTAAAGCTAACTAAACTAAAAGCTTCCTATAAAATAATCTGAAAAGAGTCCATGATTTGCTCTTACTTAGTTGACATCCATTTAAAATCCCTGCTGAGCAGCCCTGTGCTAAGCCCCCCAAACCCTCTCGCCCCTCCAAATCAGTCCCAGATGTTTCTGAATACTCCTCATGCCACCGTGGTATACGGGAGAGTACCAAATTGGTTGTTCGTCCCAATAGCCTTGTAGGCGTTACAAAACATATACTAACATTAGGGTCTCTTTTGACCAAGCAGGCATTGATGGCGCATCATGTTGAATATAAATGGTGTTGTTCCCTCCAGTACCTTGACAGCTTCTTCCTAATCACATAAAGCAGAGGCTGGCACAATTATTCGACGCTGAACAGCAAAGTAGGAGGAGGCCTGAATGTTCTTCTTGGCTCCATACATCATGTGGGCAGATTGTTGCAAATCAAAGCACTGGGGACAAATGGTTATGGAATCAAACTTGCTATTTCCACCTACCCACCATTAGTTCTCATTTTGCTTTATCCCATTTGGGAACGCTGACTGTATTTGTAGCAATAAGCATTGCCCTGGATGAGGCCCCAGTCAATCTTAGGGTAATGATTATGTAAAAGGTTGCAAAATATTGACAGCGAGGGAGCGTAAAGCATTCCTCCTCTGCTTTCTAAATGGGCCCTTCAAAGCAATTTGCACTGTTGTTCTCTATGGTAGGCGCTGTGCGTTATATTGATTGACTAATACAGAAACATGCCTGTGCATTTTCTTCTTCTTTGTGCTCTTTAAAGTCAGTCCAGCAACTGGGTGTTTGGATTGGAGGAGGACTTGTTGGTTTGGGTTTTTCAGCTTTTAATTATACGAACCTTGTGACATAATCTAGAGCAATTCACTGCGGAGTTCTGAATGTAGCAAAATGAATGAATCACATTGAAGGGTGGCACTGACCTCAGATCGTATTATTTATTAAGGTATAATATAAATTAAAAATGTATGGTTTTTTTAAATCAAGAACAAAATAAAGGAGGCTGTGTAAGATAAATGAGGAACAATGGTTGAAATTGTTTTGAAAGTGTAATGTAGTCTTTAAAATGAATTTCAAATGTCTACAAATGAAATATAAGGGGAAAGTGGCAGAAAAGCAGGCAGAAACAGGATAGCCATCTACAGCACAACACCAAAGGAAAGATGGCAATAAATCATCAGAGGCTGACCCACTTCTTGACAATATTAACAACACCATTTTCATTCTTCTATCAGGAGACTGCCTGTTTACGTGATTAATATTGCAAATGCTATAAAATATGCAAAGCATATGAATGCAAATGATCCACACTGTCCCACTTCCAGGCACAAATAAAAACTAAATCCTGCTTTGAACCCTTGAAATATTAATCCATCCATCTTTTCATAAGCAGATTCACTTTAATTTAGAAGTTCTTGTTTGCTGAGAATTGATATATTTCAGGTTATTTTTGGAAACGACCTCCTCCTTAACTTCTTAGATAATCTGTACATAAAAAAACAGCAAAGATGAGAGCAAAGAAAAACACACACAACGAATGTTAGAAGACTCGCTTCTCAGACTATTGTGACATTCCTTGTTGTTCTTTGGTTTGTTCTGTCTTGCAACTTATTGGAGTTGAGTGACAACCAGAGATTAGATTGAGCCTAGGCACAGTCTAGATGGTCAATATATTCAGGTTCTCTGTATTCCACACTCTTATACATGACTGCTGTATTACATAAGAACATAAGAACTTTGACAAACAAGAGGAGACCATTCAGTCCATCAAGCCCATTGTTAAGCTGCTAGCTAAGCTATCCCAATATCTCACCCAGATTCTTCTAAAAGGTCTGCTGCATGTCTCAGCAGTTTGTCTCAGAGTCCAACAACTCTTTGCACAAAGATGTTCTTCCTGGCTCCAGTCTTAAATGCACCATTGATTTTCTACTGATTTCTTTGAATATGCAATTCACCCTTAAGCTGAATGAATTCTGCTGAATCTACTTTATCAATGCCTTTGAGGATTTTAAATACTTGGATTAGGTCCCCACTCAGTCTCCTCTGCTTGAGACTAAACAGGTTTAATTTTTTAATGTCTGTCAGAGTAGGAAATGTCCTTAAGTCCTGAGATGCATTTGGTGACTCTCCTCCTGTACAGCTTCAATTGCTTCCATGTCTTTTTGTGGTGTGGTGACCAGAACTGCACACAACACTCCATATGCAGTCTTACTAGTGCATTATATACAGTAATTCCTCCTCGATCACGGGGGTTGCATTCCAGAGCCCCCCCACGAAAGGTGAAAATCCGCGAAGTAAAAACCATATGTTTATATGGTTATTTTTATATATTTTAAGCCCTTATAAACTCTCCCACACTATTATAAACATTTCCCGCACAATTATACAGCATAAACCCTTTGTATTCTCTTAGATATTAAGTAAGATTCATTGAAATTATGTACGTATGTAAACACACTGTTTATATACAGTAAAACTTATATATTATTTTAAAGATATCGAGCGTCTCTGATATCACATATGTTACAGCCATTACGACAGACAGGCCACCAGCAATAAATACGTACAATGCAAGAAAAATTGTATACAGTAAAATGTGTGTACAGTAACACTAAACTATGTACATGTAATAAGTACTGTACATAGAAAATTAATTATGGTTACTCACCAACAATGACACGACGACTTGTCTGATAACGATGAGTTTAATTTTACTGCACAACAAAGGAGAGCCTACAGCTCTTCTAAAGGAGCCTCTTCAGGCGACTGTGTAGCACCACCGTTGTTCTTCTTCCAGTACTCTTCAATCCAAATCCCTAAAGCAGATTCCATCCGGACTACCGCCTTATTATATCCACTTACAACTCATTTTGCACCCTGGTTAAAGGACACTGCGGCCATATATCTTATATGCTTTTCCTCCTTTTTAAATAAAAATAATTGTGGACTCATTGATGCCGTAATGGCGTCCTGCAGCGGTGTAGCTGTTCCCTGCTTTCAACATATCCAAAACTTGTACCTTTTCGGCAATCGTTAGCATCTTCTGTTTGCGCTTGGGCACGGCCCCGAAGCAGTAGCAGGAGCAGATCGTTTTGGAGCCATAACGAAGGGCTTGACTATGCACAAAGATAAACACAAAAGAGCACAAAAGTTAACTCTTTACACAGCAAAACAAGTTGATGCTGAATGAGCGAGACAAGACTTTCTGGTTAACGCAGTGGAATTGAATTCGGCACTCCGTCGCTGAGCCAATCAGCACACAGGAACTTAACTGCGTGCTCTGATTGGGTAGCTTCTCAGCCATCTCCCAATAGCATCCCTTGTATTAAATAAGCTGGGCAAACCAACTGAGGAAGCATGTACCAGAAGTAAAAAAACCCATTTTTCGCAGAAACCCGCGAAGCAGCGAAAAATCCGAGTTATATATTTACATATAAAATCCACGATAGAGTGAAGCTGCGGAAGTCGAAGTGCGATACAGTGAGGGATTACTGTAGTCCAAGTATAATTTCCCTTGACTGAAATTCAACACTTTTTTATGATATAACCTAATGTTTATTTCCATTTTCAATTGCTTCTGTACATTACTTAGTCGATGAAAATGTTGCATCAACATATACCCCTAAATCTTTTTCAGAGGTGGCTTCCTCTATGACTGTGTCTCCCATCTTGTATTTATAATTGATGTTTGCTTTGCCCACGGGTAGCATTTTGCACTTTTCTACATTATACTGCATTTTCCAGATGTTCACTCAGTTCTGAATGGTGTCCAGGTCTTTTTGAATTCTTTTTGCTGCCTCCTTGGTGTCTGCAATCCATTCCATTTTAGTGTCATTTTCAAATTTCACAAATTTACTAATTTTACCAGAATCAATGGCATTAATATAAATCAGAAAAGGTAATGGTCCAAGAACAGACCCCGAGAGACTCCACTGCTGATCTTGCTCCATATGGAGCATTCTTCTTTTGTTTTTACTCTTGAACCTTTAGCTATTTTACAGCAATTCTTTGCCCCCTGTGACAATCCTTAACTAGATAGATAGATAGATAGATAGATAGATAGATAGATAGATAGATAGATAGATAGATAGATAGATAGATAGATAATACTTTATTTGTCCCCAAAGAGAAATTAAAACTTTACATAAGCTCAAAAAATATAAAAATGATAACAAACCACAGCCACAACAAACACACACAAGAACTGGCTTGGATAATAAGAACACTGCTGCCATCTGATACCAGGCTATTTGGTGGGAGTGAGATGTAGTCAGATCTTCCCAGTTGTGCCACAGGTTTACATTTAAAGGTACTAAGATTTGAATAGAGCAGGTTTGCTTGTTGTGTCCTCAAATGAAACATACTGATAGAAGTTTTTTTCCTTCTGTTGTTCCTCTGATTGAAGCAATCAAAAGTCAGAATTATTTACCATTACAGTATTTTTAGCAGTGAATAATTTCTGTTGCTGAGTTATTAAGTTTATTTTCCCAAGCAAGATCGTGGATAAATTCAGGTACTATTTCAAAGTCTGGATTACTGACCACTGTTAGTCCTGACTAGGGATGTTCAATTCCAAGAAATTTGATTAACATTTTATAGTAAGAGTCAGAAACATGTAAACGTTGGAACTAACATCTGAAGTTATTAATGTCAAATTACAGCAACTCAAAATAGGCAGATTAAATGTTTGTCTTATTCTGACAAATTCTTCTAAGCACTGGAAGGTCATGTCACATGACACAATGACTTCACAATTTACTCTGTGTTTTATGCGAGAGTTGGTGGCTGGTTCTTAAATGTTGTGTGCCAGGGTTTCAGATGTGCTGCATGTGTTCTCCTGTTTGCTTTTAGGATGACATTCTCTTTTTTCCTGCTCTCGCTCTCTCTCTGAACTCTTCCTCCTTCTCGCTCCCTTGTTCCCCTTGTGCTACAGCAGACACAAAGTGGGTTATAAAGTGGCTTGTCACAAGCAGTTGATTCTGCCCATTTGTTTTTTTAGCCATTTCAATACGTGTGAAAAGGGGAATAAAGTAAAAAGAGATTTGAATGGTGGATGGGGTCAACTTTATTCAGCTAGATAAGACCTATTTACACAATGCAAAAGATTAAGAGGAAGAACAGCACTATGATGGTCCTTAATCTGCTTGCACAGCACTCACCTCCTGTATAGGAAATGACAAGAAGTAAGTAACCTGTGTAAGGAACAACTGTGCTTACAGATATCGATCGTTCCTTTGCTGAGGGATTCTACATACTCTGAAACAAAGGTACACTCCTGTGTCACAACAATGCTTTTAAAACAGCAGTGATCCAGTCACATTAAGTTGTTAGAATATAAAAACATTGATTCAAATTACTCTACTACAGAAGCAACACAAAATACAGTCACACTTACAGCTGGAAAGCAATGACTATATCGGCATTCTAGTGGATATCGAGCACAAACTCTTTAGCTTTAAACGCAACGTTTTAACATCTCACATAATTGTACAATATTAAGAAAGCTAAACTATTGAACAACACATCACTCTGTGCACCAGCAGCCCACCAATGTGTCTGGAAGCAGACCAAGCAGACCTGCTGCAAGTAACACCATCAGTACTTATAACTGTTAAGCAGAACGAGCATGTTGACATTGACAACTACTACAAATGATGAAAAATATTGCTTATTTTATGCATCATACTGTGTCTTGAATCCGAGAAAGTTCTGATGCTTCTTTCCTTAATGTGAACACCCACTCTGCACACGCCAGTATCCCCACCTCACTAAAGTACACTTACTATATGTCGTGGCGAAAAATCCGTCACCAGAAGGCTTTTTACCTGAAATAAAGGCTATTAGGAGACTCTGGATAGGCATACAGAGTCTATAGTTTTGTTGCAATAAAATAACCATAATAATAACACGGACTCAACCCAATACGGCCAAATTGAGCTGAGCCGCAAACAGTTCAAAACCCAAAACTTTTATATCATTTCTTATTACTTTGTCCTTGCTCAATTAGCTCATTCTGCACCTGTTTTTACTGTCCATTGTTTCTCTTCAGTTTCTGTTTTGCTCATTTTTTATTGGTCTAAGGCTGGGCAGATGGCTTCCTCTTACCGTCTTTGGGCTTTTCTTATGTCATTTCCTTTCCTAAACCTTCCAAATTTTTTATAATGGTGGCCTGAAGCTTAAGCTTTTATTTAAGAGAAATATAACATGTGGCTTTATTTAATTATTTGCTTGGCATGCTTGATTTGCCTTAATGTCTATGATAAAGTTAATTTCTAATATATTCTTCTATATTTATTACTTATGTCTGAATTTACTAATGTTTCTTTCATACATTACATCAGTGTGACCTTGCTTGCAGCAAAAGCCTCTTGTTGCCTTTCTGCTGATTCATCAATCCAGCTGGTTTCTTTACGTGCCTACCAGAGCCATCTTTTCTCTGCGGTATCATTCTTTTAGCTTCCTATCCTTGGACACAGGTGTTCTCAATCTTCTTATTCTGTTCTTAAGCTGGTTTCTATACATCATTTTCTGTTCTTTTTTCTGTTCTTTCCCACACTAGCAATTCTGCTGTAAGCTTAAAAAATAATACAAAATGACAGATTTTTTAGTTAACTATTTACTTGACCTATCTTATTTTCTTAACATTCTAATTTATGCTTAATCTAATGTTTTAGAAGCTTTTAATTACTTTTTATGGCTCTTTATGTTAATTTGCTATTTTTATGCTAATATAAAAAATTTTCCTTCTACACTCACTACTTTGTTTGCTCACCGCTTCACTGTAACCTCTTTGCGGCCTCCTTTCCTGAGGTATAAATGTTGCAATTGTCCGTGTTGGAGCACTTATTGTATTAATATGTTCTGATTGTGCATACCGAAGCACGCAAAATGAGGAAGACCACCGAGGAAGAGTTCCAAAACCCATTTTACCTGGGTCTGTCAAAGGTCATTTTATTATATAACACCGGATTTGTTTCAGTTTTAGAATTGACCTGTAATTTGACAAGGAGGTTATGTTGCAATTTACTTTTTTCTCTAAAAGCACATAATGATTGGGACTAAGAGTACAAAGGCTTAGGTACTAAACATTTTTTTATTTTCATATACAGTTTTCAACCTCAAACCTCAGCTAAACATATTTGATTCACATTCCTAGTGGAGACCGTGTCCAGCCCATATCAGTGCTATCTGCTATCATCAGATCTTTCCTCTCTAATGTCCAAGTCATCTGTAATTTTCATTTGTAAGCAAGTAAGTCTTGTTCTTTGTTCAAAAGGTTTTATTAAAGGTACAGATTACTGTTCAAGGCTTTGAAATTGAATTGTCATTACTAAATATGGCAGGAAGATGCCAGTGTAAATGTCATCTGCACCAGTTGCTGCTTTTCTCCAATATGAAATATTTCATTATTTGTACATTATGTAGAAACTGGTAGTTCACAGTGGGAGATACCAAAATGCACTGTAGCTGAGATGTTACTATACACTAACATGTTTTTGTAAGGCTGTCCAGGCTTATTAGTCACTGTTGACTTTACCAGGAAAAGTGATCTGTGGCCTGAAGTCATCATTGATCTCTTTTTCCCTTTCACACCATTAAATTAATTTCTTAAAGTTTTTACTTTTATAGATCCATTATAGAATACATGGGTTTGCTGACACACCAGCTGAGAAAGATGGGACCTCACTCAGTAGGGAGGCCTTTAAAATGGAAGGCTGGAGGACAGCTGCCACACAGGGCCACAACTTCCCCCATCAAGACAGATAGCAGCATCCCTCCTTGTACACAACTGCAGGGCTGCATGGAAGGTGTAGTCCCAATACACGGCCATGCTGGCTTTCTTGGAAGCCTCTAGAGGGGGCTATGGGGAGAAAGATTCCCTATTTCAAGAAGGTTCCATCTGACCCGGAAGTGTTTCCCAGGTGAAATATGGAGGTAGTGGAAAGTTCTTCTGGGTTTGGTATAAAGGAAGCAACTCCGCCTCTCCCAGGTGAATTGGAGTTGGGTGTGGAGGATGGACAAAGCTCGTCTGGGAGAACAAAGAAAGAAAGAAAGAAAGAAAGAAAGAAAGAAAGAAAGAAAGAAAGAAAGAAAGAAAGAAAGAAAGAAAGAAAGAAAGAAAAAGGAAATGTATTGTGGTTGCGACTATGGTGTATAAAGGTATTTCTTTAAAACAGAAATGTTCATTTTTCAACTCGGGACTTGTCTCTGCAATTTTGTCTGGAGTTTGGATGGCTGTTATGCCCCCTACAGGTCTAACATGGTTCTAAATCATTAATGCATTGAAAGTTCTGCAAAACCATAATTCTAGAGAATTTGACATTTAGTATAAATGTATGCTTCCATCGTGAACATGGCAAGAACATAAAGTGATGTCATCAAAGTTAATACTTTAAAATTTAGAGTACTTTCAAGAAAACAAAACATGGAAAAATAATGCAAAAAACACAAAACTTTTAACTTGTAGTTACATAGTCATTCATTTATCTTTGATCTTAATAGTCTAATTATTTTTCAATCCAGCTATTTTAATGTGAATCTGCCTAGTCATGTTGTTGAATACTGTTCACTTTCCCTTAATTGTTTCCAATAATCTTACCAGCATGATTCATTATTGAGCTGGGAGAAGTACTTACTTGACATCATTGGGGTTGTTTTTATGTGATTAAATTTATACGAATCCAGTTAAAAATAATGTAACAGTAAGAAATGTCCCTATGTAAACCCAAATGCCTCCCAGAATGTACCCCATCCAATGTCCTGCTCAATACCACCAGCAATAGTGGTGACTCCAACACCATCACACTCAATTAACGGTTCCTCAAGGAATATGTCAAGATGATATTTCAACAAAGAGATGAAGATAAGGTAAAGATACCAGGACCACTGAGAGAAAAGCAGTGACAGTTTATAGGAGGACTTATGAAACAAAGAATAGAGAACTTACATTAATTTATAGTGAACAACAATCACAGATTCAATGGGAAAGTAGGCTGGAGGGGCAAAAGGGTTTATTCAGTTTCAGAGTGGGCACAGCATACAGCACCAGTGATATAATGGAACTGAGACCCCTGCATCATCAGTGTTTCAGCCTAGATCTTTTGAGATCCCAAATGAATCTGAAGACCAAAGACCAAGCAACCTCTGGCCAGTAAGAAATTTGTATGAAGTATGAAGTTCAGTCTGGGAACAACATTCATCTTGATAGTGGCTGGTGCAGCAAACTCATCGCTTCAGTAGACCGGTCACACTCTCTCTGGAACTTTCATTTTCTCCTCATGTCTATGTCAGGTATTGCTGCTATTCCTTTGTGTCTGTTAGGTTCACCTGGAACTCTAAAGTGAGAGTGTGAGTGTGTGTGCGCAAGTGTGCCCTTCAATGGTCAGGCGTCCCATCCAAGGATGTTCCCAAGATAGACCTGGTGGCCTTTAATTTGTACTAAATTGGTTCAGAAATTGGATGGACGGAGATTTTCATCCATTTTGGCCCATATTGAAAGTTTTATGCAACTTGAATATTATGTCCTCCAGATCAATATCAAAGTGAACAAAGCAAAAAAGAGATTTTAAATGATTTTTCAGAAGTGATTCCATATTTAATAAAGATATGGAAACCCAAACTCAAATCGCATTACTGAACAATAATTGTATTTCTTTCACTGTTAAGACTGTTTTTTTTTATTATATAATTTGTGTTTGCTTTGTGAAAAAAAAGTGTTTGAAAAAAATGCTAATATGCCTAAGGAATATAACTAACCTTTAGAATACATTAAAATTTATTGAAAATGTAATGAAGCTTGCTTGGAGCATTTTGGCTGTATTACTAATTCAAAAATGAAAAATACAGTATATTGTTTTTAAATATTAATTTTTGGCATCTAGAAAACTTTCAAACTGATGCATAGCTCTTATTTTTAAACAGACACTGCATTAATTGTTCTGAAAACTTTATGAAGTTGTAATAGGTCTCATCTGCTCATCCAGAAGATGACGCAGCCATTTATCAGGCTCCAACACATTGACGTCAGAGCTGCCTGCTGCTCATTTAACATCTCTGCTGTTTATCCTGTTTAGTGCGGCTGAGGCCAACAACTGACCACTTGAAACTGGCCTCCTCAATCTTTGCAGGTAACCTCAGCAAACGCTCATTTCTGCCGTCTTTCAATCTCACCCACCATTGTCCATTTGTTGTGCCTCCATTGTCCATACCTTCAAGTTAGTACTTCTTTTCTTTGAATCTGAAGCTCAAATTAAACTTGTATTTGTTGCGTTCACTTTTCCTTTTTTTAACACTTTTCTGTTTGGTTTACAACAGAAAACGCAGTGTCTAGTATATAAAACTGTCTGGGCAACCAAGAAAAAATCTATGTTCTGTCATATACAGGTGCTGGTCATAAAATTAGAATATCATGACAAAGTTGATTTATTTCAGTAATTCCATTCAAAAAGTGAATCTTGTATATTAGATTAATTCATTACACACAGACTGATGTATTTCAAATGTTTATTTCTTTTAATGTTGATGATTATAACTGACAACTAATGAAAGTCCCAAATTCAGTATCTCAGAAAATTAGAATATTGTGAAAAGGTTGAATATTGAAGACACCTGGTGCCACACTCTAATCAGCTAATTAACTCAAAAGCCTTTAAATGGTCTCTCAGTCTAGTTCTGTAGGCTACACAATCATGGGGAAGACTGCTGACTTGACAGTTGTCCAAAAGACGACCATTGACACCTTGCACAAGGAGGGCAAGACACAAAAGGTCATTGCTAAAGAGGCTGGCTGTTCACAGAGCTCTGTGTCCAAGCACATTAATAGAGAGGCGAAGGGAAGGACAAGATGTGGTAGAAAAAAGTGGACAAGCAATAGGGATAACCGCACCCTGGAGAGGATTGGGAAACAAAACCCATTCAAAAATGTGGGGGAGATTCACAAAGAGTGGACTGCAGCTGGAGTCAGTGCTTCAAGAACCACCACACACAGACGTATGCAAGACATGGGTTTCAGCTGTTGCATTCCTTGTGTCAAGCCACTCTTGAACAAGAGACAGCGTCAGAAGCGTCTCGCCTGGGCTAAAGACAAAAAGGACTGGACTGCTGCTTTCTGATGAAAGTAAATTTTGCATTTCCTTTGGAAATCAAGGTCCTAGAGTCTGGAGGAAGAGAGGAGAGGCACAGAATCCATGTTGCGTGAGGTCCAGTGTAAATGTTCCACAGTCAGTGATGGTTTGGGGTGCCATGTCATCTGCTGGTGTTGGTCCATTGTGTTTTCTGAGGTCCAAGGTCAACGCAGCCGTCTACCAGGAAGTTTTAGAGCACTTCATGCTTCCTGCTGCTGACGAACTTTATGGAGATGCAGATTTCATTTTCCAACAGGACCTGGCACCTGCACACAGTGCCAAAGCTACCAGTACCTGGTTTAAGGACCATGGTATCCCTGTTCTTGATTGGCCAGCAAACTCGCCTGACCTTAACCCCATAGAAAATCTATGGGGTATTGTGAAGAGGAAGATGCAATACGCCAGACCCAACAATTCAGAAGAGCTGAAGGCCACTATCAGAGCAACATGGGCTCTCATAACACCTGAGCAGTGCCACAGACTGATTGACTCCATGCCACGCCGCATTGCTGCAGTAATCCAGGCCAAAGGAGCCCCAACTAAATATTGAGTGCTGTACATGCTCATACTTTTCATGTTCATACCTTTCAGTTGGCCAACATTTCTAAAAATCCTTTTTTTGCATTGGTCTTAATTGATATTCTAATTTTCTGAGATACTGAATTTGGGACTTTCATTAGTTGTCAGTTATAATCATCAACATTAAAAGAAATAAACATTTGAAATACATCAGTCTGTGTGTAATGAATGAATCTAATAAACAAGTTTCACTTTTTGAATGGAATTACTGAAATAAATCAACTTTGTCATGATATTCTAATTTTATGACCAGCACCTGTATATTAACGTTCACAGTGCTAAGTGAACACAGCATACTAATAAGAGCGGCATAGGCACCCTGTTCATATTCTACTTTTTCATTAGATGTTTGTTTAAAAATAAGATTATGATTGCTCTGCCACAGGATGGAAACAAGGCAGACAGTATGGAAGAGATATTGGAGGAAATGGCGATAAATCCCAGTCAAAAACAAACAACCAGGGATGAAAAACCATGAAGTTGAGCAGTCATTCAAACAAACCCAACATCCAGTGAGGCCCCTAGCCACACTGGGGCCCTAAGCTTAGTCTTCTTGGGACCCAACTAAAAACCCATCCCTCCCTGAATCCACTACATTAGTATTTTAAATGACAGCTTTACTTTGAACAACAAATATACAAATGAATAATAGACAAACAAAGAAGCACACATCACTAACTTTCATTTTCTCCTCATGTCTATGTCAGGTATTGCTGCTATTCCTTTTGTGTCTGTTAGGTTCACCTGAAACTCTAAATTCACCAGGTGAGAGTGTGAGTGTGTGTGCGCAAGTGTGCCCTGGCGTCCCATCCAAGGATGTTCCCAAGATAGATCTGGTGGCCTTTAATTTATTCTAAATTGGTTCAGAAAGTGGATCGACGGAGATTTTCATCCATTTTGGCCCATATTGAAAGTTTTATGCAACTTGAATATTATGTCTTTCAGATCAATATCAAAGTGAACAAAGCAAAAAAGAGGTTAACATGGATTTTAAATGAATTTTCAGAAGTGATTCCATATTTAATAAAGATATGGAAACCCAAACTCAAATCGCATTACTGAACAATAATTGTATTTCTTTCACTGTTAAGACTGTTTTTTTATTATATAATTTGGGCAACCAAGAAAAAATCTATGTTCTGTCACACATATTAATGTTTACAGTGCTAAGTGAACAGAGCATACTAATAAGAGCGGCACAGGCACCCTGTTCATATTCTACTTTTTCATTATATGTTTGTTTAAAAAATAAGATTACGATTGCTCTGCCACAGGATGGAAAAGTCACAGCTTTACTTTGAACAACAAATATACAAATGAATAATAGACAAACAAAGACGTACACATCACTACCTTAACTGTAACCTTTAACGTCAAATACAAATCCTTTTTTTAAATTAATCAAAGCTTGAATGTTTAGGGCTTTCTTAAGTCTCTAAGTTGCATATCACAACAGCACATATTGACATTTACTGAAGGTGAAGTCATCTATGAGCTCATCACGTGACAGCTTCTGTGCCAGGTCAGTGTTGATGCTGATGAGAGCCAAGCTGCCCATACGCTGTTGTGCCATGGGTGACCTCAACTACGTCGTGATAACCTTAAATTCAGAAAAACTGGTAACTGGGAGGGTTGCTGCAATCTGGAGGGCAATCCATAGATTTGGAATTTAATGGTATTTAATTATACCAACTGATTTGTGTCCTTTATAAATGAAGGCCTAATTACTGTATATACTCAAATATAAGCCGAGTTTTTCAGCACCCAAAATGTGCTGAAAAACGTCACCCTTGGCTTATATTCAAGTCAGGTCCTGCTGCCCCCCGGTACACAAACAAGCCAGTTTCTCTTTTGGTTTGTGCGTGCCGATGATTTCCGCACGTGTTCAGTCTCTGTACATTCCCTGTGCAGTGAGCGAGAGAGTGACACGCACGCGAGCGAGAGAGATACCATATTGTTTTTGTTGACCCTCTTCTCCACTTACAGAGCTACTTTACTGTTTTTCTTTGAAATAAATGCTCAAAAACATTTAACCTACTGATGCCTCAATTAATGTACGGTAATTTTATTGGTATTTATTTTGATTATTGAAACTTACCAGTAGCTGCTGCATTTCCTACCCTAGGCTTATACTGGAGTCAATAACTTTTTCCAGTTTTTGTAGGTAAAATTATGTACCTCGGCTTATATTCGGGTCAGCTTATACTCGAGTATATACGGTAGTAATAAAAATAATAATAATAATAGTCCAGGATATCAATGTGCTATTACTCTTTGTTACTTGATACAGCCAACAGTATCACTTGTAACATGTGATACAACAAGAACAGAAAACAATTTTAATACTACTACTACCAGTACTAATAATAATAAAAATAATAAAGATAATAATATAAAATACAACTACTGCTACTATTATTAATGTATAAAATACTACCATTACTAATAATAATAAAATAAAAACTACTATTACTAATATATAAAATACTGCTATTCTTAATAATAATAAAATAAAAACAACTACTACTACTATTGAACGTGTCTAATAAACTAATGTGTCAAAATGAAGCTAAATATTTAGAAATTTTAAAATGAACATGTGAATTAATCTCCTACACCTCTGAATTTATTTAAATTTCATTTTGTTGTTCCAATGACAACAGATAGCAATAAGGCATTAATTACATCAATAATGTTAGATACCAATAAAATGAACCAACAATTAAAGTTAATCTGAGCTTTGAATGTCAAAGTTGCTTCCATGGCACTTTCCACAATTTAGCTAATAAGTAGCTAATAAGTAAGACGGTCTGTGTGTTTGCAATTTACAAATGTCTCCACAATGCAGCAACACTCAGAGCACTTCATTTATCGACTAACATTAGCAGTCCAAAATAATGCTTAGTGGATATAAATAATAAGTAATCCACAACCATGTGTCAGCTGGGTCCTGTAACATCAGATAATATTTGTTTATCACTCAATATTAAAACTATTACACATAATGCTACTCCATTGTTACTTCAATAAGCTGCTAGCTTTAGTGTAGTGGCAACTGATGGAACGTTAGTGAGTTGGAAGCTGGACAAATGTACATTTCTAAACACACCTGCAAATGCATTTTGAGCTACTTCTTCAGATAGATAGATAGATAGATAGATAGATAGATAGATAGATAGATAGATAGATAGATAGATAGATAGATAGATAGATAGATAGATAGATACTTTATTAATCCCAAGGGGAAATTCACATACTCCAGCAGCATGTTTTAGTTTTTTTCTTTTCTGCGCCCCTGACTGGTGTGGACTTGAAGCCATCTCTCTACTTGTTAATGGAAATTTATCAGAGCAGATGACTGTTAATGATGTCAATTTGACGATTCATGAAGCAGCAATAACCTAAACAGAGACAGATTGCGGACCTCCAGAACTCGACTCGATTGAGAAGGTTTTTGCTTTACGTTATACTTCAGTGATGTTACGTGATATGCCTGGTTACACTATGGTTAAGATTAGGGTTTGGGGAGGTGTTATCTGACTTAACTCAAATAAACCAAGCAATGCAATCCAATTGGCTGAGCTCCTGAATTGTGGAGGTCTGTGAACCCCCAATGGAACCTCCCCCCAAACCCCACCTCATCACTCCTCTGTTCTGCATATGCATATCTGCTCTACTGATACATAAAGTCAAAAACAGCCCTGGCCAGAGCTAAAAGAACTTTGAAAAACACACACAAGGTATTATGGACACTTTGAGGTGTCTGAAGATTGATTGTGAGAATGGAAAAACTGGGAGATGATAAATGCTGGGCAAGATGTCAAAGAGAGGCAAAAGTCAAAAACCCAGCAGTGAAAACAAAACCAGGCAAACAGGAGTCAGATGGTTGAGCACAAAATACGTGAGTCAAGAACTGAAAATGACTTGCAAACTAAAAAAACAATCCTAACGCTAGGCCTACTTGAAATAAAGCTAACTGTCCGGTAAAACAGCATAGCGAATCATTGTTAATCCACAGAGGAGTAAGAAACAGTGGGCACACCGCCATATTGAGATTGTCAGTTCTTGGGATGTAACAACCCCATTATAATAATAATAATAATAATAATAATTCTTTGCATTTATATAGCACTTTTCTCACTACTCAAAGCGCTCAGCAATTGCAGGCTAAGGGCCTTGTTCAAGGGCCCAACAGAGCAGAGTCTCTTTTGGTATTTACGGGATTCGAACCAGTAACCTTCCGAATGCCAGTGCAGATCCCTAGCCTCAGAGCCACCACCACCATTGTAGTCACATGATCTAAGAAAACAAGACACTAACCAAATCTAGCTTTGTCAGTTCTTATTAAAATTTAAAAATAAACAACAGAAATTGACTTGTAATGCATCCAAATGCTAAATAAATCATGCAAAAAATAGTATTTTATGTCAGTAAGAGTCTTTGAGCACCGTATATACTCACGGATAAGTCAGGACTTGATTTTACATTATAATCTCTGGTATTTTATGTCGGTCATATAAGTCGAATGCAGAAAACTCACGCTATTGGTCGCATTTTTGAATGGGCAAATAAGTCGAGGTCTGATTTTGTGATCGATTTTTTCGGGTTTCAAGACCCAACTTATACGTGAGTATATACGGTAAGTATCGACAATCTTGGATGGTGTGCTGACTGCTTATACTGTCACATACGTATATACAGTAACATTGTCACATGCAACTTCCAAAGTCATGTCCCTAGGAAAGCCCACTACAAAATAAGGTAGCATCACGGGAAAATTCAAAACAATCCAAAACTAAATAAACATCTCTTAACATATTGACTCCTAAATACGAAGTTACATGTAGTGGGTGATCCATAGTAGTACTACAAGGTAATGCAAATACAGTGATCCCTCGCTATATCGCGCTTCGTCTTTCGCGGCTTCACTCCATCGTGGATTTTAAATGTAAGCATATGTGAATATATATCGCGGATTTTTCACTGCTTCGCGGATGTCTGCGGTCTACAGTATGTGTGCTTCCTCAGTTGATTTGCCCATTTGAATTCAAACAAGGGACGCATTTGAATTGAAACAAGGGACGCTATTGGCGGATGGCTGAGAAGCTACCCAATCAGAGCACGCAGTTAAGTTCCTGTGTGCTGCTGGTTGGCTCAGCGACGGAGTGCTGCATTAACCAGGAAGTCTAATTTCACTCATTCAGCATTAAGATGCAAATGATTGCAGAAAAGGTAAAAGTTTTGGATATGTTGAAGGAAGGAAACAGCTACACCGCTGCAGGACACCATTACAGCATAAATGAGTCCACGATTCTTTTTATTTAAAAAGGAGGAAAAGCATATAAGATCTACGGCTGCAGTGTCTTTTAACCAGGGCGCAAAATGAGTTGCAAGTGGACATGATAAGGCAGTAGTCTGGATGGAATCTGCTTTAGGGATTTGGATTGAAGAGTGATTGAAGAAGAACAACGGCGGTGCTAAACAGTCGCCTGAAGAGGCTCCTTTAGAAGAGCTGTAATGCTATCCTTTGTTGTGAAGTAAAATTAAACTCATCGTTATCGGACAAGTCGTCGTGTCATTGTTGGTGAGTAACCATAATTAATTATTTACGTACAGTACTTATTACATGTACATAGTTTAGTGTCACTGTACACACATTTTACTGTATACAATTTTTCTTGCATTGTACGTATTTTTTGATGGTGGCCTGTCTGTCCTAATGGCTGTAACATATGTGATATCAGAGACGCTCGATATCTTTAAAATAATATTTAGGTTTTACTGTATGTATACATACATAATTTCAACGAATCTTACCTAATATCTAAGAGAATACAAAGGGTTTATGCTGTATAATTGTGCGTGAAATGTTTATAATAGTGTGGGAGAGTTTATAAGGGCTTAAAATATATAAAAATAACCATATAAACATATGGTTTCTACTTCGCGGATTTTCTTATTTCGCGGGTGGCTCTGGAACGCAACCCCCGTGATGGAGGAGGGATTACTGTACATCGATTTTAGAGAAAATCAACTTTTATTGAGAGTTTTCCTCAATAACAAAATACATTTCATTAGCATATTAAAATAACCTCCTGATTTTACATTGGCATCAGTAACAAATGTACCTGTTTTCAGGGTGTCAGTCAACATGTTAAAACATTTTATCAAATAATATTAAATACTAGCCATGTGCGCCCAACTACATTGCACGTGTTAAAGCTGTCTGTGAAGGGCTGCCTGTTTAAATGTGGCTGCCAGTCGTGAACTGGGCCCTTCGTCGCACAGCATTATGATTTTTTATAAGGGAAACAAAATTACAAAAGAAAACCCTTGGACATTGATTCGATAGGAACGGCCTACTCGGAATCACTGTCCGAATAGTAATTATGTGGTGGTGTAGGAGCATTTCTGCTTCTCTCCGTTCACAGTCCGTCTCGTTTTCACGACGCTGTCATTTCCTCTCACGATCTCTTCTCAACCTTTCTCCAATCTCGCAGGTTGCTTTGTGGCAATCCAAAGAGTAAGGCAATATACACTGAGCAATGGTTATTAAAGGGGGACACATAGGTATCCAGGCTCTTTAAAGCATAAATAGGGATCACTTCACAGGACATGTGAGCAAGCCACGGTACAACTGTGAGACGTGCAGCACTCGCCAGCTACAACGTAACAATAATAATTTCTGGAACTTGCTGTTACGTTGTCATTCATTTTACCCACTGTCTTTCTTTCATTCATATGTTATGTAAGCACGTACCTTTTATCTTCGGCAATCTCATTCTCTAACCAGGCCTCAGGAGCTAACCAGCGTAACACTGTCCACCACCCCTTTTGTTATTCCGGCACATTGTTGACATCCGTGAGCAACAACAACGTAGTAAACTGGAAGGTGGTCTACGCATGCGTGGAATTCACGGACAAACAAAGATCAAGATCCAAATGAAGATTATATATAAAGATTAGTTCATTTAAAGCACAACAATTTGTTTAGTTTGAATGTCTGTGTTTTGAGGTGTGACTGGAGTACTACAGTCTTCAGTAGTATAAGCCTGGAGGAGATTCTTAATGCAATGCCTATGTTTTAGCTGTCTCTCTACTGCCATCTAGTGCTTCTTCTTCTAATTCATTCGCGGACAAACAAAGATCAAGATCCAAATGAAGATTATATATAGAGATGAAGCATTAAGAAAAAATAACATAGGCACAGGAAAAATGTAAAGCTTAAGATAAATTTAAATAAGGACTGCACTCAGTGCCATATCATGCCAGTGACAATCGTCAGGGCCAGCTGCTACTATCCCTACACCAGCCTGTTTGTTTTCTCCATACCTGGCAGGCACCATGTGACTCCTCCTGCCTTGTGGAACAACATATCACAGTATCTCGGGGCCGGGGATATCAATGGTGACAGTAACACTGTTAGGTCCACATGTGATTCCAGCACAAGAATACACACAATTCAAGCCTCATAATACAGCTTGATGTATTCCAGTGGTTCACGTAGTCCTAGGTGGCTTATATTGCTCTGATGTTGTGCCTAGTGAAGTGTGATGAATCATTAAATTGACTGGGGCAATCTACTATAATGATGCTCCTTTCCGCTTATTGCTGGTCCTTGTTCTGTTGGCATATGAACCACCACACCCGTACCCAAATGCACTCCATCTTAAGAGGACACATTTGCCCTGCTAAGCCAGTGGATTATTGGGGTCCTTCTGTTCTGGAAGCCCTTATTCTACAATGTCTTCTTCTACATTTTTGTGAACTACTTGGCCTATAGTTGTTAAGTCATTAACTCAGCATTTGTGTTGATGAGGCTAATCAAGGCAGGCTAATCAAATCATCTTCTAGTATTTTCCAACATTGCATATACTAATTTGGACTAACATTTTTGCTGGGATTTTCTATCTCAGTTTATAATGCTTGTCTTCTGTGTCATAAGCTACTGCAAATCTCCAAAAATAACTTTCCTTTGGCTACTGAAAAGTAAACTTTACAGGTATTTAATAAGGAGGCTCCTATATCACAGATGTCAGAATATTAATCTTGAACATAATTGCTTTTGCACACCTGCCATGTTTCTTAGGTACCCTAGTCTGCTACTTTTGTCCCGCGTCTCTCTCAGATGGCAGAAATAAATATTGTGATCTGTTAATGGTGCAGTCATTGCTGAGGTTACATGTTTTACGGGTTCCCAACAGGAGACTTCAATGAAATGATTATATACTGCAGAGTACCAAGCCTTTCATAAATTTGTCACAATAAAGAACAAAACAGGTGCTGTACTGTCATGGCAACAGGTTTTGATATTCATAGAAAGCAATGCACCAACAACATGAAGGAGACATTGCACAGGCTTTTTTCACCACCAAACTTCACAAGTTTGGTTCACTTTGCTTTGGGAAGTTCTGCCTTCACAGTCATTTTATGCTATTTATATGAGCTCATACATCCCATAGGACTATAACATTTGATGAAGAAGATGGACAAGGCAATAAAACAAATGGAGACAGAGCAGGAATGATAACATCAAATCTGTTCCAGCCTGTCTTCATTGAAGGGTTCTTTAATTTCCTTTGCTATGACAGAAGTACTCATGATAACTTCAGCTAATTGAGTCAATATTAATAATGCAGAAGACATATGTGACATGTGTGTACTTTCACTCCACAATTGTCAGAGTGTAGTGTGCCAAAATCCAGTTAAAAACACCAACAGCAGAACTGTGGATATGGGGAAAAAGTCACCAAGTGGGGAAAAGTTCAATGCGGACATATTTAATTCAGCACTACTTAGTGTGCCACTGTGCCACTAGCGAAAGCGGCTACAAAGTAAATATGTCAATTTCCATTCTGCAAAGGCAAAATCACTCAAAGCAAAATGAGTAACTGTCCACTTCAGCATTTATCACAATCCGACCAAACTCCTCCGTAGGAACCCTGCCACATGTTTCTGGATCTCTAACCGAATGGAGTCAAACAGTGAAACTGGCACAATATCACCGAGTTTCTGACCTTAAGCCCAAGGTGCCATGACGTGTTTGCAGTGCCACCCATAGCCAAAATGGGTCCCTAAACAGGACCTCCCAACCTGCACTCCCACCCTTCTCTGAATTCGCTAAATTACCATTTTTTATAACAGCTTTCATTTGAACAATAGATCTATAAATAAATAATAAATAAAGAAGCACACATCACCAACTTGACTGTAACTTTAAACTTCAAATACAAGTACTTTTTTCAATACAATCAGAGCTTGAAAGTGAATGTTTGAAGGTTTCTTCTGTCTCTTTATTGCATATCACACAACAGCACACGTCTACGTTTTCTCAAGGCAAAGTCATCTGTGAGGTCATCACTTGTCAGGTTCTGTGTCAGGTCTGAGTTGATGCAGATGATAGCCAAAGCTGCCCATTCGTTGTTGTGCCATAGATGATCTCAAGTACGTGTTGATGAGCTTAAGTTTTGAAAAACTGCTAACTGAGAGAGTTGCTGCAATCCAGGGGGAACCCCATAGATTTGGACTTCAATGGTATTTCATGGCAATGATATACAAATTTATAAATGAAGGTCTAGTTAATAATAATAATAACTAGCCAACCCGCGGCATAGCATACGCCGCATAATTATGTATTGATGGGTGAACACTTCCTGAAAGACACAGTTATCCAAATGGGGTGGGTTTGAGGATACGACTGTAGGTGAATGAAAAGATGGAACTCTGGAGAGGGCAACATACAATTGTCCGTGACAGACAATTGGAGGACCACCGTCACACGCTCATTCAGCGATTAACATCCGCGACAAACATGATTCTTCTTAGATGGTCCTGTCGCGTCCACCCTCACTCTCAAAGCATACACACTGCCTGGACATGTGCCCGCTCACTAGAGGAACTCACAGAGACCCACCCACCAACTGTACGACCATGGGATACCCCTCGCAAACTGTTTTACACGCTGCATACAGCGATTCACATCGAAGCATACACACTGCCTGGTCATGTGCCCGGTCGCAAGAGCAACTCACAGAGACCTGCCCACCAACTCTAAGACCATGGGATACCTCTTGCAAACTGTTTTACACGCTGCATACTGCGATTCACATCCGCAACAAACAAACTGTTTTACACGCTGCATACAGCGATTCACATCCGCGACAAACATGCCTCTTCTTAGATGGTCCTGCCGCATCCACCCTCATTCTCGAAGCATACACACCGCCTGGTCATGTGCCCACTCGCAAGAGCAACTCACAGAGACCCGCCCACCAACTCTAAGACCATGGCGTGTAAAACAGTTTGCGATGGTGGACGCGATCGTGTGTCGTAACCGAAAATAATAATGAAAAGTCAATGTGGCTCAGAGGTGCATGTGGACTGTAGCAGAGATGAATGTGAATGACGCCATGTTTTGTGAGTTGCTGCGTCTTAATTGGTGGGCGTGGCTCCATCCTGCGTGCTCCATGGGTGTCTTGCTCGCTGGCGGCTTAGTAAATTATATATATAGATAATAATAAAAGTCCAGGGATCAATGTACTGTTATGCTGTGTCTCAGGAAAGCTCCACCCATTCCTTTTCTTGGCCATTTCCATTGGACCCTGCAGAGTAGCCAGACCTCTGACTTGTGTTGCAACTGCAAGGGTGCTTTCTCACTTAGCCTTGCTCTGCTCACTAGGTGTTAGTTAATACAGGCAAGCACCTACGCTGAACACACAGAGCAAGAAGTTAAAGGAAGCTGTTGTAAACATATCATAGGGTTCCAAATTAGGTTCCAATTTTTCAGCCAAAAGATATAGCCTCATGGCCTTGCTTGTCTATAGTAAGCATCCAGTCTACCCAGCTACACATATGAGCATTGCAAATAATTTGTATTTTTGTGCCCATTGGGAGAGTCCTTCTTGGCCCGTAACCATTCATTACAGAAGCCTGTGCCGATTTTGATGGTGAAACATTAAAGGGGGAAAGCCAGTGTTATTGTGATAGTCTTACCAAGACCCTTTAAATCCATGAAAGAATAAAACAGGACCTTTTCTTGCCAATATCTCATGGCTAGTTCAACAAAGCCATTTTTTGATTATGTACTGTATGATCTATTTCTTATGCAGAGTCCATACTTATTTTAGCTCCTGTCAAAGTTATTAGAATTCTCAACCCTTCTAACTGTGTAACCTGAAGGGTCAGCTGTGAATGAAAATGAGTGAATCTTCGAGATCCAGAAGCACTGTGGTGGACTAAGAAGTGTGTTGTGCAGAATAAATTTTGGTCGATAGCGAAAATGAGAACCTGCTAATCATTTTCTCGAGGTTTAATTTGTGCTTAAATGAATACCTTCTTTTGTTTCACAAAATTACGCATTTATAATAAATGCATATTTTAAGTGAGAGGCGAACACTCCTTCATATATGGCCTTTTTCAGAGTTGACATTTCTCTGTGGTGTTATTTATTTATGCTTCAGGAATATCTTTTCTGAAAATGTGAGACCTTGCAGGCTTTCACAGCTGAGAATAATAGAGTTTTGCAACAGCTGCAAAACAGGACTACCCAGTAACCATCAGATAATGTCTGGTACTTGGGATTTAATATTCATTACTTACACATTTATAGCTGCTGTCTGATACTGTCAACTTAATATAAAGTGGATTTACAGTTTTTTGCTGTCATCTAGGTCATATTTATTTAAATTATGGAATCCCAAGATAAGTTAATTTGGGAGCCAAATATCATATAACATTCATACTATAGGTGCTTTAGTGCTGATTTCTGAAAGACCATAAATATCCGTGTCATTGCATAGTGACAGGCCAGCAATACATTTAACATTATTAATAGACAGCATTTATTTCACAGTTAAGGCAGAACATGCATCTTCAAATGTAAGAATTCCTCTAGTATAGTTTCTGCATTGAAACATTACATTTAATTTATGGGTAATATAACATGAAGAAATGACTCATGGAGTCAAAGTCAACCTTCCCAGTTTTACAAATGGAAAAATAAAATCTCAATTCATATTTTAAATAAGGTTTAACACATTGCATTACTTGTAGGTACTGCTTTCACCTCATAAATATGTGACGTTTAGTTCCTTTTTAAGTCTTTTATTGTTCTGTTCCCTTACAAAGCACTTTGAGACAGTTCTCCTCATGACACACACCACACATGACATCGCTACAAACTTGGTTTAACTTTTAGACTTTCGCAATAGTAATAAATACAATGATGTATATATATAAAAATGTGTGTAACTGACCAGGGGGGTATTTTCCGTACGTCGCTTAAATCATCCGAGATCAGATGCCCCATCTTGGATGAGTTAATGCCGGTGAAACTCATCCAGATAAGTCAGTTTTTCAAACGCAGCGGTGTAGTAGATTAGTTTAGCTGGATCTAATCATCCAAGATGAATGCACGCGCCCATGCTGATTGAAAAGCCCATATATATTGAGTCTAGAAAACATGATCAGCAAGTCTTTGATAGCCTGTTACAAAATGACAAAAGAACGGACGCATTTTTTTTTCACACAAGCGGAGCAAGACCTTTCATTCGAAGGACATGAAGAATTTCAAGATTTAATATGCACAAGAGGTAACACTGCAAAAGCAGCCCAAACCAGAAAAGACGGCTGGCAAAAAGTGGCCGACAAATTAAATGCGTGTGCATTGTACTTACTGAAAGCAGCGTCTCATTTCCTATGTGTCAAATTAATTATTATTTAATATGTTATAATTCCAGATCAAACGTGAGCACAAGGAGAACACGGGAACAGGTTAAAGTGAAGTACAAGAATATACTTCAAACTGGTAAATATTGGTATATAACTATTTAAAGAATTGTTGCCATAAAGAATCATATACTGAATAATGTAAAGAACATTAATTTTAATGCTACTAAGAAGGCAGACAAGCTAAAAACAGGTGGAGGTCCACGCGATCCAGACCAAATCTTGCAGAAGAGTTGGCTCTCCAGCAAAATGCCCATCGCCCTGTTTCTGAGGGCATTCCAGGGGGAAGCTCCTCCTCAGAACCAGTGGCAGGATGCAGTGGTCACTTCATTTCAGGTAAAGGATGGTCATTGCATATATTTGTCCTCAATGTGTGACATAGGTATGTACCATATAGCCCTCTTTTTTGTTGGGTCAGTTGCGGGGAATGTCATATCCCCAGAACCTGTGTTGACCAACGAGATATTGACGAAGGTCGAATATTTGATGAAGACACTGTGTCTGATTATTCATCAGGAGGAGAGGTACATTTTCCAAATAATGTTTGATCAAACTCCACTCTGATCAGTCCCATGTGCCCCAATCACATTTGGAAACCCTGGGTAATGAGAATGTTAGGCTGATTGAGATTCTTCATGGAACTGTGGGTGTTTTTACCTGTGTGTTACCTACCTGCAATGGCATGAAACGCCTCTTTTGTCTGCACATGCAGGTGTCCAGGAAACACAATGAAAACCCGAAGGACATCTTTCAGAGCCAAACAGACTTTATGAATTGCCTGGCAAACTGCACTTTTAGTTAGATTTTCCACATCGCCGACAGTATATAAAAAAAGTGCCGCTTGGAAAAAACCTCAAAGCAATGCATACTGTCTGTATGGTTGTGAGGGCCCGACTTCGCCGAGTTTGACTTCGAATATAAGGTCCTAATAAATCTTTGAGATACAATATTCCCTCTCGGCTAAAGCAGTATCTTTCGAAAAGAATTTCCTCCGGGAGCAATAAAGGATCTTGCCAATTGCTCAAACCCCTCTCTATATGAAATTCTCTTCTTATAATTTGCGTACCGATATCAATTGGTCGCTCATTCATGAACGGCAAAGTCATGACTAAATGAATTCCACGCACGGACACTGATTAAGTGTGTGAGCTAATCCTTGCTTACATCGAACAAACCTGCTCCAAGCAGGTTTGAGGATTATGATGTGTTGCTATGACCACACTTCCAGCAAGAGTTTCGAAAAACCGACAGATCCAGGATCAGGCCAAATCGTCAACAATTATATCCGGCTAAACGAGTCATCCACGTACAAAAAATACCCCCCAGGAATTAAGAACACAGGCCTGAGCACAAGAGCACTGACAGATTTGCTGTGGATTCAGAAAGTATTCAGACCGTTTCACTTTCTGCACACTTTACTGTGTTGTAAATTGGACATTTTTGCCCAGTAACCTGCACTCAATACTCTGTAATAACAAAGTAAAAACAATTTTTCTGAAAGCTTTGCAGATTTATTAGAAATCAAATCATGTACGTATTTATATAAATATTTGGAGTGTGGCACTCCAGACTGTGCTCAGGTCCATCCTTTTAGCTTTAATTATCCTTGAATTGTATCTAAAACTTAATAGGAGTCCATTTCTGGCAAATTCAATTAATTGGACATCATTTAGAAAGCACGCACCTCTGTATAGAAGGTCCCACAATCCACACTGTGTGTCAGGACAAAAGCCAAGCCATGAAGCCCAAGGGGCTCTCTGTAGACCTCTGTGATCAAATTGTGTGAGACAGAGATCAGAGCAAGGGAATAAACCTTTCTAAAGCTTTGAGTGTTCCCAGGAGCACGATGGCCTCAATAATTGTTACATGGAAAAGATTGCAAGCACCAGGACTCTTCCTAGAGTTGGCTGTCTGGCCAAACTGATTAACTGGGCAAGAGGGATTTTGGTCATGTAGGTTACCCAGAATTCAAAGAGCTTTAGAAGTCCTCTTATAAATCAGATAACCTCTTAGAAGGATGATTATCTAACTAACAATTCATCAATCAAGTGTTTATGGTAGAGTTGTTAGATGGAAGCCACTCTTGAATAAAAGTTTGACAAACAGCATCTGGTCTGATGAAACAGAAATTGAACTCTTTGCTCAGAACTCCAAGCACCATGTCCGGTGAAGATCAGTCCCTGCTCACCTTCTGCCTAATACCATCCTTACTGTAGCATCATGCTATGGGGGTGCTTCTCACCAGCTGGAACAGGGAGGCTTGTCAGGACTGAAGGAAGGATGACTGCAGCCCAAAGCATAGAGGTTCTTGAAGAAAACCTGCTGTAGAGTGCATGCCACCTTAGACAGTGGCAACGATTCACATTTCAGCATGACACTGACCAGAAGCATGCAGCCAAGATAATGCTGGAGTGACTTTGGGACAGGTTTCTGACTGTTCTTCAGTGGCCCAAACAAATCATAGAATTAAACCCATGGAACATCTGTGGAGAGACACAAATAGAGCAGTTTACAGATGATTTACATTCAATCTAATGGAGGTTGAGAGGATCTGCCAGGAAGAATGGAATAAACTACCCAAATCCAGGTGTTCAAAGCTTGTAGGGACTTATCCAAGAAGACCTAAAGCTGTAATTGCTGCCAAAGGGACCTCTACAAGGTACTGAATTACTTACACGAATGAGAGATTTCAGTTTTTGATTTCTAATAAATTTACAAATCTTTCTGAAAACATGTTTTCACTTTGTCATTATGGGCTACTGAGTGTAGACTGATGGGCAAAAATGGCAAATATATCTATTTAAGATTTAATCTACAACACAATAAAGGGTGCAGAAAGTGAAAAGGGTCTGAATACTTTCTTCTTCTTGTATTTACTTAGAAGATGCTTTTATCCAAAGCAACTTACAAAAGCAGTCAAACATTATCAATTAATACAAGCCTAGAAACCATTTTGAAACATATTTTTGTACTTTTCTTCATTTTACCAAGTCTTTAGATTCCAGCACCAAGATTCAATGGTATGGGACCTCTGCCTTGTTTTAAGAGTATATGCAGGTCATTTAAGGCGTACAATCATAACAATAAAGTTACATTTCAATATGCATGCAGATTTTGAATGACATGCTTCTGTGGGAATTTCATCAAAAAGTTACTGATTTTCATGTTCTCTTTGATAAAAAGGAAAAAAAACAATTTAAAATCTTTCTCTCTGTCTATGTACATTACGTCATTATCTATTGTCTAGTGATTCTTGTGTCTTTGGGGCCATCTGGTCAGCGTTTATGTGATCTCTTTTTATTAGAGCAGGTTCTGTCTAAGGACTTGACATTAGGCTGATTGTAAACAGCAAACTCTTCTACAATAAGAATGTTCGGTTTTGTGTTGGAAAGTGTGCCCAGTGGTTTTGTATCTGGCTACCTGCTTTGTATCACTGTTATAAAAACAGGCTCTCAAGACTCTGTGCTGAAAAAAGTATATTTAGAGAACGAACCAGCTGGAAAGGATGAATCAATATATGTTTCGTTTTTTAAAATGATGTAAAATGGAATGAAAAATCAAAGGATTATAATTTGTTAGGTCAACCAGGATAAAAGCCATCGGCATCCCTCAGGAACTGCCACTTATGACCAGGAGAGCCACAGCAATGTTATGTTCCTGCTAGTTCCTTCAAGCTCCAACAAGACGGCATCAAAACCTTATTTCGATGAGATGCATCTTTATTTTCCTTATTTTTCTTTTTTGTTTTGTGAATTCTCACATTAAATGGAAATTTCCAGTCTGGAGCCCCAAAATTACGCATTTAAATTAATAGAAGGAATTATTAAGGAAAAGACTGTGCAACACATAGCAAGAACAAGTGTGTTAGTGAACAGTCTACATGACTTCAGATAGGGCTGTCGTGTTTTACTAATTTGCTGGAATTCAATGAGGAAACAACTGAAAGATATCATCAGGAAAGTGCATGTGATATTTATCTTGATTTTCAGAAAGCTTTTGATATCCTTATGAGAGGGATTTAGACGAGTTGTAGTGGGCTCGTCACTATCAACTTCCAGACAGTGTTCTGAAGCCATTAAGAAGGCCAACAGAATGTTAGGTTATATAGCGCCCTGATGTGTGGAGTACAAGTCCAAGTAAGTTATGCTCAATATTTATAACGCAATGGTTAGACCTCACCTGGAGTACTGGGTACAGTTTTGGTCTCCAGGCTACAAAAATGACATGGCAGTGCTAGAAAATGTTCAGAGAAGAGCGACTGGGCTGATTCCAAGACTGAGAGGTAAGAGTTGTGAGGAGAGACTGAAGGAGTTGAACCTTTTCAGGTTAAACAAACAGAGGTTAAGAGGGGACTTGAGTGAAGTTTTTAAAATTATGAAAGGAATTAGTACAGTGGATCCAGGGTGTTACTTTAACATTTTTTTTAGGGTCTTCTATTTTTCCTTCTAAGAATGACTTAAGCCTGTTGTGAGTCTGATTCTGCTGTAACTAAGAAATGAGCCACCTGGACAGAGAATGAAGTCCAGCTTTTACACTTTTTGTTGTACACCTGCCTATGCTTCTGCTTATAATAATATATACTTATGTTATACTGAATAAAGGAACAGTTTTCTTGTAATGCTAATATGCCTGTGGATTTTCACCAGAGGAATTAAGAGCTCTTTACTTAATTCCAGGTCAACAGAGGTGTGAGGGGACACCCTCAATAGATAGTCTGTGCATACTACAGTTTTGGGTGAAACAGCTATATTTGAACAACGGTGTACCCTAATGGCTGTAGGCCCAAACGCCTAGTGGCGACACTATGACTGACGATCCTCAAGTCTTGTAAGCAGAAATATAAACAGAGAAATGAAGGCACTATGTAATACTATAATTTGGACAATGTGTTTCCACATTGCAAAGAACCTAATTTTAGTGTGAAAAGCAAAGCATTTTCTACAATATTACACCATCCATTTTCTGAGTCCACTTGTTTTAATATGTGGTTGTGGGGAGATGCATCCTATTTGGCCAAAGGCTTGGAACCAATCTAAATAAGGCACCCACCAGTTAATTATATTGCAAGTTATTTTGATTGGTGGTGATTTGTAGTACCTGGATAAATCGATATATCTAGACGGGGTAACACGCAGACTTCACACTGACAGTGACTGGACTGGGAACAGAATCTACAAATGCAATGCCCTCCTGTCTAAACAAAAGAGAGCACAGCTAAACCATCAACTTAGCTACAAAACATTTTATCAAGTTTTTAATGGATTTGCAAAACTACAGTTATGGCCATACATTTTGAGTAATGACACAAATATTAATTTTCACAAAGTATGCTACCTCAGTTTTTAGGATGGCACTTTGCATATACTCCAGAATGTTATCAAGAGTGATCAGATGACTTGCAATTAATTGCAAAGTCCCTTTTTGTCACGAAATAAACTTAATCCCAAAAAAACATTTCCACTACATTTCATTGCTTTGCACAAAAAGGGATTCACAGGCAAGGATATTGCTGCTAGTAAGATTGTACCTAAATTAACCATTTATTGGATCATCAAGAACTTCAAGGAGTGAGGTTCAATTGAAGGCTTCAGGGTGCCCAATAAAGTCCAGAAAGCGACAGGACCATCTCCTAAAGATGATTTAGCTGCGGGATTGGGGCACCACCAGTGCAGAGCTTGCTCAGGAATGGCAGCAGGCAGGTGTGAGTGCATCTGCACACAGAGTGAGATGAAGACATTTGGAGGATGGCCTGGTGTCAAGAAGGACAGCAAAGAAGCCACTTCTCTCCTAAGACAACATCAGGGACAGATTGATATTCTGCAAAAGGTATTCTGCTGAGGACTGGGGTAAAGTTATTTTCTCTGATGAATCCCCTTTTTGATTATTTGGGGCATCCGTAAAAAAGAAAAGGTGAATGCTACCATCTGTCCTGTGTCATGTCAACAGTAAAGCATCCTGAGGCCATTCATGTGTGGGGTTGCTTCTGAGCCAAGGCAGTGGGCTCACTCACAATTTTACCTAAGAACACAGCCATGGATAAAGAATAGTACCAAAACATCCTCCGAGAGCAACTTCTCCCACCCATCCAAGAACAGTTTGCTGACGAACAATGCCTTTTCCAGCATGATGGAGTACTGTGATAAAAAGTGATAACTAAGTGGCTTGGGGAACAAAACCATCGAAATTTTGGGTCCATGGCCAGGAAACTCCCTAGACCTTAATCCCATTGAGAACTTGTGGTCAATCCTCAAGAGGCGGTTGGTCAAGCAAAAACCTACAAATTCTGACAAACTCCAAACACTCATTATGCAAGAATGGGCAGCTGCCATCAGTCAGGATTTGGCCCAGAAGTTGATGGACAGCCCGCCAAGGCAAATTGCAGAGGTCTTGAAAAAGAAAGAAGGGCCAACACTGCAAATATTGACTATGCGCATAAACTTCATGTAATTGTTAATAAAAGCCTTTGAAACTTATTTAATGCTTGTAATCCTACTTCAGTATACCAGAGAAACATCTAACAAAAAGATCTAAAAACACTGAAGCAGCAGAGTTTGTGAAAACAAATACTTGTGTCATTCTCAAAACCTTTGGCCACAACTGTATACTTTACAACCTTTGTACCAAGACACATGCTGTTGTGGTCGCTGGAAGTCAGGAACGACAAAGAAACGGACCCCAATATCTTAATATATAATTCGCCTGCCTCCTCACTCACTCACTCACTCACTCACTCACTCACGTCCGTCCGAAGCTGAATGTGCAGTCGCCTTCTGCGCACGTCCGAAGCCGAACGCGCAGTCAACTTCTGCGCAGCTGCCCGAAAAACCTTACGAGACCGACATCCAACCCCAACATCGCGGCAGGCGGCGGATTTACGGCCGCAAAAATTCAAAGAGAAAGGCGACTTCGATTAAAGCTCTAGAGGCCTGAAAGACGATTTCGACTACAGCTCGAGGCCTAATTACGCATTCTGATTCAATTACGCATTCATTCAATACACCTATATCAGGTTTGTGGTGCTTATACTTATTACTATTCCATATTGTACTGGAACATTCATCATTCAATATTATACTATAGGCCTGGAAAATTCATCAACTAACAGTACAAGCCTGTACAGTAATGAGTAAAGCGGACTACATTCATTACAAAACAACTTCTTCGTTACTTATCATTTGTTCTTCATACACTGCTGACACAAACTCGTGCCTGTTTCATCTTACGTTGTAGAAACGGGCTCTTTGTCTAGTATAAAATAAAAAGCAATTTCTTTATTCTTGGTGAGTCAGAGAGAAACTGCGAGACTGCCACCCTCCATGCCTCCGAAGAGACTGGAGCCCAAAGCTCAGTGCCACTGGCTGATCAGAACAGACAGTCTTGCTTAAAAGAAAAAATTCCTTTTTATATTACCTAGCTTATTCATTAGCCAAAGAGAGAACAGAAAAAAAACATAACAGTTCATTTTGAGGTCATACATAGATTACGGGCTACATCTTTAATTTATGACATATAGGACTATACCAAAAACAAACAAATGCCAGGCACTCACATTTCTAAGGAATGTGCCCTTCACACAAACCCAATTTAAGCAGTTTCTTATTCTCCATTTCATTAGTTATAAAGAGATTACATTCTTATAACTTTAATATCTTCATTAGATTATATTTGTTTGATTAGATTAATAATCCTTATTTATTAATTCATAAATTACATTTTTGTCTTATATTTTTAAGCAAGAGTGAAGAAAGCGATCACATTTATTTATAATATCAATTTATATCAGGTCAGCATTTTCACATAAAAGAATGTAAGCCAGTCTCATATTCTGAGCATAAACTTAATTCCTTTCCTACCTAAATGAAGATCAAATCATATAGAAATAAAAAATCATATAGCTCTCTGCAGGATGATTAATACAAAATGCAGTCATTGGTATTTTGTGGGTTAAATACTTATACTCATCTGCGGTGGGCTAGCCCTGCCTGGCGCCCTGTGTTGGCTGGGATTGGCTCCAGCAGACCCCCGCAACCCTGCAGTTAGGATATAGCAGGTTGGATAATGGATGGATAGATGGATACTTATAATCATTACAGTTAATAATGTTTTTTTCTGCTTTCTCACTGTCATTAAGCAAAATAGACAACATGAGTAACAAATGTAAAAGTAGTGCTTGCCTGAAAATGGCTTCTAGAGAATGTGAAATGAACTCCTTTGTTTTTGTTCTTTTGTAATTTTTTTTTAACGTCTTTTAAATGTTTTATTTATTCATTGCTTTTGGTGATTCAGGTCTTTTTACTAGTCCAAAACAATATCAATGAAAAAGCTTTCTCAAACACACATGAACAAATTCAGGGTTGTGGTTGCCTGGACACTGAACACAAAGCACTACTGCATTCTGGACAGGCACCAGTTCACTGTCAGGTCCACTCTCTTACACAAGACTAATTTGACATTGCCAGTTAGGCTAATTCATACATCTTTGGGAATTTGGGAGGAAAAGCAGAATATCTGGAGAAAAAGTCAAGTAGATACAGGGAGAATGTACAAATTCAATAGTGTGTTTGATTCAAAACCAGGGTCCTGGATGCTATAGACAGCAATGCAAACCACTGTGCCATCTAACCCTTGTGACATAATGGTATAAAAGACAGAATAATGAAAATTTAATTTAATATGTAGCTGAATGTGAGTGCTAAACCTCAAAAAAAAAAAATACAAAAAAACACACAACTTGTCTGAATAAGGAAAAAGATCTGCCTGTATTGTCTACTATCCTTTATCAGGGAACAAAGATGATTTTGTTGGATTCCAGTTATATGACAGTTTAAAAAATAAATTAATCGCCGCATGTGGATTTAAATGATGTTGCCGTAACTTACCTGATTATTATACTTTATCATGCATGGAACTCATCGTTAGTGACAGTGTCCGAAAAACTCATCCAAAGTGTACCTTGACAGCCTGTTACTGACTAGCAGTGATCTTGCTCACACAGCCATAGGGGTGACTAAGGGTGTTTTTACACTTCTAGCCTGTTTGCTTTGTGCTGAATCAAGAGATGAAAGAAGAGAACATGAAAATACGTTACTTTATATGCCACAGAAAGGACACATGTTATCAAGGCGTCTCTGTGGCAAGCTCTGCTGGGCATGATGGTGCCTCAACTTCCTTTAGACAGTAGATGTATCGGGTGAATTTAATTTCACTGAATGATGTTGCACATTTACTTTCTAATGGCCTGAACGTCACCACTACTTAGGCTGTCTCAAAGCACATGTCTGTTGTCTTTAGGCCTGTAAAATGTATGTTAATAATTTTCACATAGGAATGTTTGTGTGACAGTGCAGGTCCGCCACACGCTACCAATTGCATCCTGGGAGCCTCTGGAACCTGCTACTGCTGATAACGTACTTAAGGGAGAAGCCAGCGGACGAGGACACAACACACAAAGCAAAGGGTTGATGCAAAAGTGCACAGGTGCTTTTATTAAAACCCAACAATAAAATTGTGTTCAATAACTGCAGTGTTCAAAATGTTCAATAAATAAAAACAAGGTGAATGTGAATACTCCATTAAAATCAGAGATGATCCACAAAACTTTGAGCCCTGAATACTGCCCTTTTAAACTTGGTGCCTCCTCCCCTTATCCTCCAAGGCTCTGGAATTCACTGCCGATCCACATTAGACAGGCCTCTTCACTGCCCATTTTTAAGTCTGCTCTTAAGACTTACCTTTTTGGTTTGGCGTTTGATCCTGTGTGAGCAGTTGATTTTTCTCTGTTTTAACTCTGTTTAGTTGTTTTTACTATGTTTTAAATTAGTTTTATTTATTGTAGTTTATTTACTTATTTATTATTTTGTTTTTGTTTAAAATTTATTTTAGCCTATGTTCAGCACTTTGGTCAGCGGCTGTTGTATGTAAAGTGCTTTATAAATAAAGTTGACTTGACTTGACTTGACTTATCCCGTTCGGAACTCACAGGAGGAGGAGACACCGACCGACAGGTCTAGTCAACCTTTACTGTATATCCTGGCTCAGGTCCTCCCCAGCCTTCCATCCACATCTGCGGGACAACCTGTCAAGCCACAAATGCCTCTCCTGCGTGCCAATCCTCGGCCCTTGCAGGAGGCATCATCAATCAGGCCACTCCTACTCCCTGGCAATCTCTCATTAGGAGCGCCCTTTCTTCAGTTTCAAGCTCCTGCCACCATGAAGCTCATTCCTGACCACCTGCCTCTCGCTCCCTGCAGAACAGCCACTCTTGCTGTCCCCTCTCCTCTCGTCTCGTCTCTGTCTTCTCACCTATGTCTATTGCTCGTCTTTCTCTCGCTGGCCAAGCTAATTATCCTCCTTTTTTTCCCCTTTTTTCTAAACTCTTCTTACTGTGCCAGCTACTTTTTTATCTGCCTCCATGGGTGCACTGCCTCGATTGTGAACTGCAGAAAGGCGATGAAGCACCCTCATGCGCAGGCGCGTCTCGCTCCAATTACTTCACCAACCCCCTGTAGCTGCATGAGCAAACACACCCACGGAGATCGAGCCGACAATTTAATTATTTATTTATTTAAAATTGGCCATTTTTTATTGAGGTGTATACCTGCTATACCACAGTCTGAAACACATTTACTACACAGTATCAAAGTTAATGCCCCTCCAGAATCCACATTGTGCCAGATGTATGATCGCTTTGAGTGGACTCTCCACCCGTGCGTGTCAGTCTTTTAGTGTAAGATTAGAGGGCTTGATTGTCAGTCGTAAAGGGCATTTGTTTCTCACCAACTGTGAATATTGCCAATTTGAATATACACCTTTTATTTTTTAGGTGGTCAACTGCTAACGGATCATGAGAGAGATAAAGAGGCTCTTTGGCTGAATCAGGTTCTAGGATTTATCTGATTGACTGGTACTTGTGCGAGGTGCTTTATGTTACATTGTATGCATGTGTGGATTTATTTTTATACTACAGATTTTGTCTAATTACTAGTGGAAATGTTTCCCATAATGCACAGTATTCCCTGTAGCTAGATCGGGCCTGAGTTGGATCACATTCATACCTCACACAAACTGCTTAGTAGCACACCGGGGCCATCACCATTTTCAAAGGGTCTTGGTCTGGTTGTTATGGTTGGCACTAGAGTGTTTATTGGTATATTCACATCGACCTAAACAAACTGGACTACACAGGCAATGGCTCCAGAGAGTGAGAGAAAAAACGCTCCAAATGAAGTAGGTGTGAAAAGGCATAATGTGGTATCAATTAACTTAACTCTCTTCTAGAGGAAGAAGCCCAGATGGGCAAATGTCCAAAAGGAGTATCCCTCCTGATCTCATTTTAAACTCAGTGCTTTATTTGTTTGGTTAGGGGAAAGCAAATTGTGCGTTACATTATAAGTACAAGAAGAGATCATTTGGCTAATGGCATTCTGGAAGGTCTGCTTGTAAAGAACAAAGTGGGAGCAAATTAATGTTAGATTATGTTAGAAAAAAGCAAATCATTATCTTGTAGACTTGGAAGGTGAGTGGGTCACAGGTGAGGGTACACATAATAAACCTATATGGACAGTAAAAAAAATTTGTTTGCACGTGTAGTAAATCTGCTCTTTGTCAGGACTGTAAAGATATTTTTTACGCAGTTCTAGTAAAAGGTGATTATTTGATTGTTAACTGCGCTGGAGTTTCTCCACAAGGATGCTAGTTTTTCCCCTAGTTTTGTGTAATTTAGGTGTCCTTTTTGACTCATTACGTACATTTGAGTCTCATATAAGCTCACTTATCAAAAATGTTTATTATCACTTTGTCTTTGCCTGTTGCTAAATAGGAGAGGTGCTGAAACAGTTCTTGTCTCGACTTCTGTAACTCCCTGCTTGCTGGCCTTCCTGTTGAAACAGCTGTAATATAACCAGAACTCAGCTGCTAGAGCCCCGGACGCACACCATGCGAGCAGAGCACATCACTCCTGCCTCTTACCATTTGCATTGGCTTCCAGTTTTTTCACGTATCAAATATAAGCTTGCACTCATTGCATTAAAAGTTTTGCATGATCTATCTCCTCCATAACCACACAATCCTCCATGTACTCTTAGGTACTGGGCTCCTAATGGTCAAACATTCTTCTTGGAGTGACAGATAGATCATTTAGTGTCACGGCCCCTCACGTCACAACTCCTTTCCTCATCATTTGCATGACTGCTCTTCACATTCCTCTTCCAAAACTACATTGAAAAGTTGGTATGACTTTAGTTTAGATACTTCAAAAATGCATCTATTACTCATTTACTTTTATGCCACAAGACCTTAACAAACACTTCTTTTTACAGATCATCAGTAAAGATGTTCATTCATCTCTGCAATGTGGTCTGCAGGCAAAACTTCACTTTAGAGTGGTCTGAGGGGGCTTAACTGAGACACATTTCTCTTGAAATGACATACTTAGTATAAGATCTGCGAATCCATCATATTAACCCCTTCACCGCCCTCTGCCGGATATATCCGGCACCGCTGTTTTAATGCTAACGCCATACTGCCGGAATTATCCGGCACATTTGCCTGTGGTTATATGAATGCCTGGCAAGTAGTATAACTGACGGTTTGGCGTGGGTATTATTACTACGTTGTATTTCGACAAGTCTGTGGTTGTTTTGGCCGGTCATGTGACGTGATTCGCATGTAACAGCTGTGAATATGGCGAAACGTAAACTGACTTCAAGTGAGGCTTTGCAGGCGATTTTGGACAGTTCTGATCATGATTGTAGCAGTTCTGAAGAAGATTTTAGTGACAGTGATGAGCAGCAACGTGCGCTGCATGATATTGTGAATGAAGACGCATCGGATGACGGCGCTGAGTGGGTGTATCCCCAGCATCTCAGCTGGGCTGCTGCCCGTGGTGAACTACCTTTTCTGCATTCATTTGAGGGAACGTGTGGCTTTATTGTTGATGTAAACAATTACACTGCTGAGCAGTTTTATGAGCTGTTTGTGTCACCTGATTTGATTAGACATTTTGTTCATCAGACAAATCTGTATGCAGCACAGTTTATTGAGAAAAATCCCAATTTACCTCCACATTCCCGTGTTCGTGCTTGGTTTGACACTGATGAAAACGAAATGAAAAAATTCATTGGGATTTTGATGTTGATGGGAATAATCAGAAAACCAGATATTGAGATGTACTGGTCTACAGATCCTATGTATGCAACACCTATTTTTGCAGCTGTCATGACACGTAACCGATTCTCTTTGCTGCTGAAATTCTTTCATTTGAATGACAACAGAAACGAGCCAGATAAGAAAGATCCAAACCGCGACCACTTGTTCAAGCTACGTCCTTTGATTGATCATTTATTTGAAGCATTTCAGTTGCCCTACATGCCAGGACCGTCAGTTGCAGTTGATGAAAGTTTATTGTCGTGGAAGGGCCGCTTACAGTTTCGACAGTATCTACCATTGAAAAGGGCACGGTTTGGTATCAAGATGTTTTGCTTAGCTGAGAATTCAGGTTACATTTATAGATTTCGTGTATACACTGGCAACTTGCACAACATTTAGTGGTCAATACTGCTTGAATAAATGTAAAAAATGTAAAAAAGTAAAAAAACAAAAATTGTTCAGATTTCGCCTGGCTTGGGGAATATTTAGGGAGTTGGCGGTTAAAGGGTTAACAAGTTATTTTACCTTCATGTCAATACACCACACTACACAAAGTTGAATAACCAATGTGCTGATGTTTTATAAATGTTATGATGACCAAAAAGAAGCCTTTGACAAGGTCTTGTTACATAAGAGGAAATGAGTAATAGATGTATTAAACTAAAGGGTTACCTAAGATTTTCTGTTTAATGAATGTTCCTCTTCAGTCTTAGATCTTAGAATGTAACTATATTGTGACTGTACTGGTTGGTTTGTTTTGTTACTTTGTTATTTGTTTCTGGCTTCTTATGCTTTAAAATATTTTGTAAAGAGCCCTTAGGTTTGAAAAGCACTACAAACGAGGTGAGACATAAAAATAACCAGACTGGGCTTGGGGCTTTCCTGGAAAATTGTCTGGAGGTCGGCCGAACGTGATCCATAGAACTATATCCCCTCCTACACATCCTCTCAAACCGCCGACCAGCTAGGTATATCCTGTGAATAGCCCACTCAGTATTTGCACAACAATCGCTAAACGTGTTGCCACTAGAATGTCGGGTGAAAAAAATCGAACAGCAAATCAACATCAAATTTCTCGCAAATTTTGTCTTTTTCTGTAAAGCAGTTTTTGGACTGATAAAAACATTCCTGTCCTCAATCATTCTCCCTATTCACCAGATTTAGCTCCCTTTTAGCTCCCGAATCGCTGAACGTAAACGAAAAGTAATATTAGGACAAATTCTATAAAATATTCTGTTTCTAGACATTTTATTACTCTTAATTATAAAATTTCTGATCTCAGGTTTACCATCCATGAAATTGTTAAGCCACATCTCCATTGGAGTAACTTTGATAACTTGTTATCACGCAGTGAAGCACATTGAATATGCCCAGTTAAACACTTAACAAATCACTTGACTGGGTGTGTTTTTTGTAATAAAACCCTGAGCTTGCACCTTCTTCCAGTTTCCACTCCTGTTTAGATGGTTCCGGAGCTTCTTGAGTTACACGATGGGTTAAGGTAAACTCGTTTTTCTACTTTTTCAGTATGTATATTTGCTGTGGTTTATTATATGTGATGGTGTTTGTTCCCCTTTCCTTTTCTAAAGGGCTTTGAATACTCTCTGAATCCACTGTATGCATAAGAAGTTCCTGTTAAATGATAAGATGTTTTGCCAAACACTTTTAATCTATGCAGATATTTTGGTACCTTTCATATTCCGATCAGACATGGGGGTGTGAGATGGACTAAACTTTTCTGATAGATAGATAGATAGATAGATAGATAGATAGATAGATAGATAGATAGATAGATAGATAGATAGATAGATAGATAGATAGATAGATAGATAGATAGATAGATAGTGTGGTGGATTGCCGGCTTTCGATTCCGGCTCTCACCCCCAGGCCGCCAGGAGGAGGCTCTCCCGACAGCCTGAACGTCCCCCGAGTTCCAGCAGGGCCTCATGGACTATGTAGTTTTTATACGCAGCCTTGCTGGATACCTTGGGGGCCACCAGGCGTCGCTGTAGCGGGGCTCGTAGGCTCGTATGTGCCCTATAACCCGGGAGTACGTCACGTTCACGTGACAGGAAGGAACGACGTGCTCCCGGGGTGAAGAAAAGAACTGTTTACCCTGACACGGAAGGAATACGGACTTGTGGGTAATGGAACAGAGGCACCTCCGGGTCAGGGTGTATAAAGGACTCATGGGAAAGCCCAGACACTGAGCTGAACTGGGAGGTAGGGTGGCGAAGTGTCTGGGCGAGGAGGATTGGTTTTGTGAGAGAGTTTATTGTATTTATATGAGTGTGGAGTGGAGGGTGCTTTGTGCACGTGATAACAGAAAAATAAATAGTTATTGTGCTTTTACAACGTGTCTGAAGTGGTACCTGAGGGTCCGAGAGGTGGATCGAGGGCTTATCTGCTACAATAGATAGATAGATAGATAGATAGATAGATAGATAGATAGATAGATAGATAGATAGATAGATAGATAGATAGATAGATAGATAGATAGATAGATAGATACTTTATTAATCCCAAGGGGAAATTCACATACTCCAGCAGCATCTTACTGATACAAAAAACAATATTAAATTAAAGATTGATAATAATGCAGGTAAAAACAGACAATAACTTTGTATAATGTTAATGGTTACACCCCCGGGTGGAATTGAAGAGTCGCATAGTTTGGGGGAGGAACGATCTTCTCAGTCTGTCAGTGGAACAGGACGGTGACAGCAGTCTGTCGCTGAAGCTGCTCCTCTGTCTGGAGATGACACTGTTCAGTGGATGCAGTGGATTTTCCATAATTGATAGGAGCCTGCTCAGCGCCCGTCGCTCTGCCACAGATGTCAAACTGCCCAGCTCCATGCCAACAATAGAGCCTGCCTTCCTCACCAGTTTGTCCAGGAGTGAGGCGTCTTTCTTCTTTATGCTGCCTCCTCAGCACACCACCGCGTAGAAGAGGGTGCTCGCCACAACCGTCTGATAGAACATCTGCAGCATCTTATTGCAGATGTTGAAGGACACCAGCCTTCTAAGGAAGTATAACCAGCTCTGTCCTCTCTTGCACAGAGCATCAGTATTGGCAGTCCAGCCTAATTCATCATCAAGTTGCACTCCCAGGTATTTGTAGGTCTGCACCCTCTGCACACAGTCACCTCTGATGATCACGGGGTCCATGAGGGGTCTGGGCCTCCTAAAATCCACCACCAGCTCCTTGGTTTTGCTGGTGTTCAGGTGTAGGTGGTTTGAGTCGCACCATTTAACAAAGTCATTGATTAGGTCCCTATGCTCCTCCTCCTGCCCACTCCTGATGCAGCCCACAATAGCAGTGTCGTCAGTGAACATTTGCACGTGGCAGGACTCCGAGTTGTATTGGAAGTCCGATGTATATAGTTTGAACAGGACCGGAGAAAGTACAGTCCCCTGCGGCGCTCCTGTGTTGCTGACCACAATGTATCCTGATTGGTGCAAACTGATGTATTTTAGACAGAAAGAAAGTACTTTATTTGTCCCAAGAGGGAAACTGCTATAGTATCCAAATTATTCACCTTCTGTATATTTTTTAGCATTTGTCATAATGAACCCAGGCACAGCCCCCTCAGATATGTTGCAATAAAGGATGTCCATTGGAGCTGCTTCAGTGGTGATTATAGCTGTAAATTAAAGAGAGAAAAATCCCTATCAGGTTATTTCAAAGGGTTCAGAATCCACTGTTTTTTTTAATTAGTATGCAAGAATGGAGTTGTCATAAGTGGCTTCCAACACAGGCAAGCAGAAGTGTCTTCCACAGTGACATCTTGCGCTGATAGGCACTTAGCCACTAGATGGCAGTGCAGACTTGGAAATGGCTCTGACTTCATTGCATTGCATTTCAGCTGTTTATATTCAGGCTTCGTCATAAATTGATACAACAGTAGCCTTCACTGGTCTAACAATTTACAAGCACTGATACCAATAAGACATTTCCCAGCAATAGGGCACATGTCCAAGTCTACAGTATCTATCTGATTATCTAGCATGAACAAGAAAACTTCATTGTCTAATCTATAAAATGCATTTCCTTTTGGGGATAATTCTAAAACATGTCTTTATCCTAATGAAGCCAGCTGCTGCAGGGGGATTTTAGAATGGTGCCATTTCAAAGGGCACCTTATCATGTTTCACCCTTTTTCGCAATATCTCAAGTATGTACTTCAATCAAAATGGTTGTGTTCCTATGCTTTTGTGTCAATATTTCCCAAATAATACTGTTTCCTGTGGGCCCTACAGTGTTTCTTTTAAGCACATCATTTTTTATTTAGTTAATAGATACTCTGGAGTCCAATCAGTTGTCAAAACATATATGGCTTAATTAATTAAATATGACAAGCAGAAGGAGTTCAGTTCCGTAGCACACAATCTATGAACAGAAATTTTCCTCTTGGGCTACCAGGGCTGGGACCTAGAAAAGAGGTACCATGTATCAATGTACTGTAAATAGCTGCAATGCTTTCTGTTCCTGGAATTTGTCATCAGGATGTGCTGTGAAGCTTGGCCAAGCTGCAAATTGTAAGATAGTTTTCAGGGCATTTTAGAAAAAAAGAGACAGCATTCTGCCCCAGGAGCTGGAGCACTGGTGCAGTGTGGGTGCTGAAATGACCTCCTCCATCTTCATCAAGGCATTAACCTTTCTGTACTTGTTATGTGCGTGTATGGGGGTATCTGCACATGTGAGTTGCTGTTAGCGGGAACCTCAATGGGCCACCACAAAAGAGATGACTAGACTCGTGATATACGACCTGCAGTTTCCGTGGTCACTAAACATAGATAGGTTTGTAGCTCAATAAGAAAGCATACAATACATAGATACTGTGGTCTGAAGGGGGTGCTCTAACTTACCAAACACTTGACACAAAGGCTGAGACACAGGTATAAAAGCACAAAGAGTTTTTATTCGTGGGAAACTCCTCTTTTAAGCATTTCCCACGCCACAACCACAAGTACGGCTAAGCACACAGTATACAGCGCTCAGCAATTTTCTTGTCTTCTTCTCTCTCTTTGTCTCTCTTGGTCACTGCTTCCTTCACTCCTCCTCGCAAGCTTCTTCCTCCTTTCTCCCAACTCTAGTTCATCCATGTGTGGCACACAGCTCCTTTTACGAGTAGGGGCTCCCAGATTCCACAGCTCTCCCTGGCGGCCTGCACAGGTCCCAACAGGGCTGTCCCTCGGGAGTATAATACCTGGCATGCCCTGTGGGCACCCATGCCTGGGTTTGCTGCCTTCTACCATCCTGGGAGAGAAAAAGGCCAGTGTAAGCTGTCTCTCCCTGTCCTTCCATCTTGAGGGCATCCTGGTTTGGTAAGGATGCCAGTCATCCCTCACAATACATAGATAGATAAATATGAAAGGCACTATATGACACTTAGATGTGTGAGTAAACACTCCTGTCCACATGTAAGGGTCTGCATTTATGTGCACTTTATGTTTTATGGTCATTTTTGAATTATGGTTTTTCATATGTGATTTGTTTTCTGTTATGTTCATTAATGCGTATTGTCCCTTTAACTGTAGTTCCATTTCCTGTATGCTGTAGGGGGAGCCTCAAGAGGCAGGACCAGTCTGACATCACTCCTCCTAAATAGCCAGAGGGAGGGCTCAGGAGGAGTGATGTCAGACTGGTCCCGCCTCTTGAGGCTCCCCCTACAGCATACAGGAAATGGAACTACAGTTAAAGTGACACTGGTGTGTAAGCTCAATTCGAGAAATCATTGCGCTTCTGTTTTATGAAAAAGTTCAGTAAATATTGTTATGTTCTTTGAATTTTTCTGGCTTTCTTGACCTCATTTGCAATGTTTTATAGGACCGTGTTTCCTGGATTTTGTATTGGCAATTTCTTTGCTTAGTGTTGAATTTTAGGCAACTCCTTTTTGTTTTTATGAGTATTTTGTTTCGTTTTCTTCTATTTTATTTTTATAGAGATTCTCTGTGGGACTTGTCTCTTCTAGTCACAGTTTTTACAGTTTCTCTCTCAGGTGAGGCATTTTTGTATTTTGTGGGACTTCTATGGTCTTTTTTGAACTTTCCAGGCTAGCTGCCCATTTTGGGAAATAGTAGGTTGGAAACCAGCAGGTAGTTTTCTGGACCAAGCTGGTCTGAGATAAGCCTCTTCTGGGCTGGCCAGGGAAGGTTCCTGGACTGCTTTAATTTATTTTTTGGGGTCCTCATGTGCCTTTTTGCAATCTTTGTGTCTGCATTTCACAACATTTACATGTTACTTCCTAAATGTTGATGCAGATAAACTGCACATTTATACTACTCATAAGTCAGGAGGTGAGTGCCGTTACTCCTTTAATGAGCTCTTCAAAGCATATATAGGCAACAAAACGTAGGTGAAGAGGAGTGAAAGGGAAAGAAGGCAATCAGACTTTAATTGTTACAAAAGTTATCTAATCCTCATTCTGCAAGCAAACCCACAGCAATAGGAATTGAAGTCTGATGCTGTATACCTACTATATAACAAATACCATGTGGTATTCCAAACTATAAATGTACAACAAATATTATTTGTCAATAGAGAAGGTCAAACAGACAAGTAAAATGAACATTTTCAGCCATTGATTTCTGGGGCTACAACAGGAGAGCTCATAAAGGTTGTGCCTCTTGTGCTTCTAACTAGCTTTATGCTGCGTTCACGTGCTATGCTGCGTTCATCCTCCTACTTACAGGCATTCATGTGCAATTCCAGTCGGACTATTCAGAGAAATGAGAGGATGCTGCTGATTTGGTACTTGGTCTGTAGAAAAAACAATTAAAGCTGAACTATTTTTCCTTAAAATAAAGACCAAACTAAAAGTATTAAATGTGTATCACCTCACTCAATGCAATTCAATCACAAAAATTATATTTCTGATTGACCAGGTTATACTTTTTATTTTATACAATTGTTTAAGGTTGGAGCAGTATTAGTACTTGATTGATCAGCTTTGGGTGCTGTTGCAATTTAAAGTTGCAGCAGAAGAAGCCAGCAAAAGAAGGCTGATCATCCGTTTTTTGTGTTTTTACACTTCACCCCACCTCTGGATTACAAATCACCCATTGGATTACAGTTTCTTTCTGGATTCATGTGATTTTTGTCTGGTTTGGTAAATGTCTTTGTCTGGGGAGCGATCACAACTTCCACAAATCTTCATGCAACAAGTGGAACATGGTAGGACAAACCTTTCATAACATTCAGGAAACTGTTCACTTGGCATCTCAATTCATTATCACCATCATCATATCAATGGAACCAGACTGTTTCTGGACTGTATTGCGAGTGTTTGTCATTAACCATTTTGTGCTCAGTGTTTCTTCGGATGTTATTTGTCTAGATGTTGCCATTGGGGGAATTCACACTTTTATATTAAAAAATCTCATCTATAAAGGTATTTGTCTGGCTTCCAAATCCGCACTGTTGAACCTATTTCGACCAAATTTTCCACATATTTCTCATTTGTACAGGGCAACACCACAGGCTAGATTTTGCTCTGAAGTTTAGTTGGTGTCCCCAACCCAGACAGTGCCAGGCAGACCTACTACACATCAAACAGTTCACAATTTCACAATTTCATATTCAATTAAAAGCAGCTGACACAGGCAGAACAGCCTGCAGTTTTGGTAGATTAGGGTTAGGGTTACTATTACTGTACATTTATAGTAATATTTACATTTACTATTAATTACACTCATAAAAATGTGCATAATAACAATGAACACATCATTACTCATGTTTTCATCATTTATATCTTTGTCACAATGAATATAAATAATAGTGTGAAATGAGGAATTCACAGGGACCGATTACCAGTGTTGCCCTCCATAGATAGATAGATAGATAGATAGATAGATAGATAGATAGATAGATAGATAGATAGATAGATAGATAGATACTTTATTAATCCCCAAGGGGAAATTCACATACTCCAGCAGCAGCATACTGATAAAAAACAATATTAAACAATATTAAATTAAACAGTGATATACTCTTTATATATAAATATATATATATATATATACTAGCGACTGGGAGCCCGATTCTACGTTTGTGAAATCAATGCTTTCTCTGCAAAGAATTATTTGTTTTTTTAAGTCCCTGAAATGATTTTGTTATCATGGCACTGATTTGTGTCTAAAATAGATCTTTTCGGCCGATGTAATGAAGAGCTTCCTGTTTAAACGGAGCTGCGAGACATGAACTCAGCTCTTCGGCACACCTTATTTGATTTTTTCCAGCAAATCATTTTCACGTCGCAAGGCACTGGCTGCTCAATGTCTTTCAACCTGTGCTGCATTTGCGGCTGCTCAAGCTTCTTCAGTCACTTGTGCACGGCTGGCACGATTACTTTCAGCGCTAGTAGCATTTGTAGCTGCACGCTGCTCATCCGTTTGTTGTGCACGTTGTGTACGTCTGGTCACATTAGCAAGTCTGCGTTCCTCATCAGTCATGTGACTTCGTTTCCTACGCATCTTTTCTGCGGCCGATGCTGTTGTGGCTGCATTGCGATCGTCACTCATTTTAGATCAGAAATCGGCTAAAATTTAAACAATGACCATTGTTAATACCCAGCCGTCATTACTCATGCTTCTAATTTATATTGAGTTGAGGTATTGACGCGAACACCATACATACAGATACTATCAAATTATATATAAGGATATATATGTAATATACTCTGCATTTTATTAAATACAAATCAAACCTCAGCTAAACGCTTTTGAAAATGTGTGCAGAATTTAGTCTTTAGTAGCAGTAAAAGTAGTATTGTCATATTATGTGCATACTACAGGGAAATTCTTGCATTTCCAACCGACATGCATCTCTTTGCCACTGCCCAGTAACAGGATAAATACATTCCCTATAAAAAGCATTCACCCTTTGAAAGTTTTCACATCTTCTTGTTATACAACATTAAATCACAATGGATTTCATGTATTTTTTTGACACTGATCAACAGCTACTTCCCATGGGCTCACCACCTATGGGAGGGGCCAAGGAGGTCGGGTGCAGTGTGAGTTGGGTGGCGGCCGAAGGCGGGGACCTTGGCGGTCCAATCCTCGGCTACAAAAGCTGGCTCTTGGGACGTGGAATGTCACCTCTCTGAAGGGGAAGGAGCCTGAGCTAGTGCGCGAAGTTGAGAGGTTCCGGCTAGATATAGTCGGACTCACCTCGACGCACAGCTTGGACTCTGGAACCAATCTCCTTGAGAGGGGCTGGACTCTGTACCACTCTGGAGTTGCCCCCGGTGAGAGGCGCTGAGCAGGTGTGGGTATACTTATTGCCCCCCAACTTGGAGCCTGTACATTGGGGTTTACCCCGGTGGACGAGAGGGTAGCCTCCCTTCGCCTTCGGGTGGGGGGACGGGTCCTAACTGTTGTTTGTGCGTATGCACCGAACAGCAGTCTGTAGTACCCACCCTTTTTAGAGTCCCTGGAGGGTGTGCTAGAGGGCATACCTTCTGGGGACTCCCTCGTTCTGCTGGGAGACTTCAATGCTCACGTGGGCAATGACAGTGAGACCTGGAAGGGCGTGATTGGGAGGAATGGCCCCCCCGATCTGAACCCGAGCGGTGTTTTGTTATTGGACTTCTGTGCTCGTCACAGATTGTCCATAATGAACACCATGTTCAAGCATAGGGGTGTTCATATGTGCACTTGGCACCAGGACACCCTAGGCCTCAGTTCGATGATCGACTTTGTGGTCGTGTCGTCGGACTTGCGGCCACATGTCTTGGACACTCGGGTGAAGAGAGGGGCGGAGCTGTCAACTGATCACCACCTGGTGGTGAGTTGGCTTCGATGGTGGGGGAGGATGCCGGTCAGGCGTGGTAGGCCCAAACGTGTTGTGAGGGTCTGCTGGGAACGTCTGGCAGAGCCCCCTGTCAGAAGTAGCTTCAACTCCCACCTCCGGCAGAACTTCGACCACATCCCGAGGGAGGTGGGGGACATTGAGTCCAAATGGGCCATGTTCCGTGCCTCTATTGTTGAGGCAGCTGACCGGAGCTGTGGCCGTAAGGTGGTCGGTGCCTGTCGTGGCGGCAATCCCCGAACCCGTTGGTGGACACCGGCGGTGAAGGATGCCGTCAAGCTGAAGAAGGAGTCCTACAGGACCCTTTTGTCCTGTGGGACCCTGGAGGCAGCTGATAGGTACCAGCACGCCAAGCGGAATGCGGCTTTGGTGGTTGCTGAGGCAAAAACTCGGACGTGGGAGGAGTTTGGGGAGGCCATGGAGAACGACTTTCGGACGGCTTCGAGGAGATTCTGGTCCACCATCCAGCGTCTCAGGAAGGGGAAGCAGTGCAGTGTCAACACTGTATATGGTGGGGATGGTGCGCTGCTGACCTCGACTCGGGACGTTGTGGGTCGGTGGGGAGAGTACTTCGAAGACCTCCTCAATCCCATTAACATGCCTTCCAATGAGGAAGCAGAGCCTGGGGACTCAGAGGTGAGCTCCCCCATCTCTGGGACTGAGGTCACCGAGGTGGTCAAAAAACTCCTTGGTGGCAGGGCCCCGGGGGTGGATGAGATATGCCCGGAGTTCCTCAAGGCTCTGGATGTTGTAGACATAGTACATTGCATGGACATCAGGGACAGTGCCTCTGGATTGGCAGACCAGGGTGGTGGTCCCCCTCTTTAAGAAGGGGGATCGGAGGGTGTGTTCCAACTACAGAGGGATCACACTCCTCAGCCTCACTGGAAAAGTCTATTCAGGGGTCCTGGAGAGGAGGGTCCGTCGGATAGTCGAGCCTCGGATTCAGGAGGAACAGTGTGGTTTTCGTCCTGGTCGCGGAACAGTGGACCAGCTCTATACCCTTAGCAGGGTCCTGGAGGGTGCATGGGAGTTCGCCCAACCAGTCTACATGTGTTTTGTGGACTTGGAAAAGGCATTCGACCGTGTCCCTCGGGGAATCCTGTGGGGGGTACTCCGAGAGTATGGGGTACCGGCCCCCCTGATAAGGGCTGTTTCGGTCCCTGTACGATCGGTGCCAGAGCTTGGTCCGCATTGCCGGCAGTAAGTCGAACCCATTTCCAGTGAGAGTTGGACTCCGCCAGGGCTGCCCTTTGTCACCAATTCTGTTCATAACTTTTATGGACAGAATTTCTAGGCGCAGCCAAGGCGTTGAGGGGGTCCGGTTTGATGGGCTCAGGATTGGGTCACTGCTTTTTGCAGATGATGTTGTCCTGTTTGCTTCATCAGGCCGTGATCTTCAGCTCTCTCTGGATCGGTTCGCAGCCGAGTGTGAAGCGGCTGGGATGAGAATCAGCACCTCCAAATCCGAGACCATGGTCCTCAGCCGGAAAAGGGTGGAGTGCCCTCTCAGGGTTGGGAGCGAGATCCTGCCCCAAGTGGAGGAGTTCAAGTATCTCGGGGTCTTGTTCACGAGTGAGGGAAGAATGGAGCATGAGATCGACAGGCGGATCGGTGCGGCATCTGCAGTAATGCGGGCTCTGCATCGGTCTGTCGTGGTGAAGAAGGAGCTGAGCCGCAAGGCGAAGCTCTCAATTTACCAGTCGATCTATGTTCCTACCCTCACCTATGGTCATGAGCTATGGGTAGTGACCGAAAGAACGAGATCGCGAATACAAGCGGCTGAAATGAGTTTCCTCCGCAGGGTGTCTGGGCTCTCCCTTAAAGGTAGGGTGAGAAGCTCAGTCATCCGGGAGGGGCTCAGAGTAGAGCCGCTGCTCCTCCGCATCAAGAGGAGTCAGATGAGGTGGCTCGGGCATCTGATCAGGATGCCTCCTGGACGCCTCCCTGGTGAGGTGTTCTGGGCACGTCTAACCGGGAGGAGGCCCCGGGGAAGACCCAGGACACGCTGGAGGGACTGTGTCTCTCGACTGGCCTGGGAACACCTTGGGATTCTCCCGGAAGAGCTAGAAGAAGTGGGCATCTCTGCTCAAGCTGCTGCCCCCGCGACCCGACCTCGGATAAGCGGGAGACAATGGATGGATGGATGGATGATCAACAGCTAAATACTTTTAATGTCAAAATGAAAACTGATCTCTGCAAAGTGGTCTAAATTAATTACAAGTAGAAAATACAAAATAATTGATTATAAAAGTTGTAACAGCCAACCCACTCGTCTGAAACAGCAGCTCCACCACAATGACCCATGGCCTGGAAAACTGAGGAAACATTAGACCAGACAAGCCATAATTCTTCCAAACCACTTCCCCAGTCGATGATCAAACAGGCAAAAAAGCAAACTGTAAGGGAAATAATAAAGTGAATATATATTAATAAAATGAAATGAAACAAACTCCAAACAATGTATATATATCACACCCCAACCAGCCCCAACATAACACACAACCCCAAAAGTGACCGGAGGAATATAATAATAAAAGGTACAGCAAGAAATATACAAACACTAAACCCTCCCTTGTCCCTACACTGAACATGAAACAAATACAACACACAAAGAAAACAAAACACATATAAAAGTCCAAAAGAGTAAACAGAAAATGAGTAATGAGAGTGAACCTTGTCTGGCTGATAAGTGTCTCCCAGTAATAGGATATGGATGAAAATTGTTGTTCACTCCTTCCCCAAATGACAAAAACAGTGTCGGTCAAATGCCTTTTCCAAGTCCACAAAACACATGTAGACTGGTTGGGCAAACTCCCATGCACCCTCCAGGACTCTGCTAAGGGTGTAGAGCTGGTCCACTGTTCCGCGACTAGGACAAAACCACACTGTTCCTCCTGAATCCGAGGTTTGTCTATCTGACGGACCCTACTCTCCAGGACCCCACAGGGAGGCTGAGGAGTGTGATCCCTCTGTAGTTGGAACACACTCTCCGGTCCCCCTTCTTAAAAAGGTGAACCACCACCCCAGTCTGCCAATCTGGAGGCACTGTCCCCGATGTCCATGCGATGTTGCAGAGGCTTGTCAACCAAGAGAGTCCTACAACATCCAGAGCCTTGAGGAACTCTGGGCGTATTTCATCCACCCCCGGGGCTCTGCCACCAAGGAGTTTTTTGACCACCTTGGTGACCTCAGTTCCAGAGATGGTAGAGCCCACCTCCGAGTCCCCAGGCTCTGCTTCTTCATTGGAAGACATGTTAGTGGGATTGAGGAGGTCTTCGAAGTACTCCCCCCTCTGACCCACAACTTCCTGAGTCGAGGTCAGCAGCGCACCTTTCCCACCATGTATAGTGTTGACACTGCACTGCTTCCCCCTCCTGAGACGCCCGATGGTGGACCAGAATCTCCTCGAAGCCATCTGGAAGTAATTCTCCATGGCCTCCCCAAACTCCTCCCACGGTCGCGTTTGTGCCTCAGCAACCACCAAAGCCGCATTCCGCTTGGCCTGCCGGTACCTGTTAGCTGCCTCTGGAGTCCCACAGGACAAAAAGGTTCCTGTAGGACTCCTTCTTCATCTTGACGGCATCCCTCATCGCCGGTGTCCACCAACGGGTTCGGGAATTGACACCACGACAGGCACCGACCACCTTACGGCCACAGCTCTGGTCAGCCACCTCAACAATAGAGGCACGGAACATGGTCCATTCAGACTCCATGTCCCCCACCTCCCTCGGGATGTGGTCGAAGTTCTGCCTAAGGTGGGAGTTGAAGCTACTTCTGATAGGGGACTCTGCCAGACGTTCCCAGCAGACCCTCACAATACGTTTGGGCCTACCAGGCCTGACCGGCATCCTCCCCCACCATTGAACCAACTCACCACCAGTTGGTGATCAGTTGACAGCTCCGCTCCTCTCTTCACCCGAGTGTCCAGGACATGTGGCCGCAAGTCCGATGACACGACCACGAAGTCGATCATTGAACTGATGCCTAGGGTGTCCTGGTGCCAGGTGCACATATGGACAACCCCTATGCCTGAACATGGTGTTTGTTATGGACAATCCGTGACGAGCACAGAAGTCCAATAACAAAACACCACTTGGGTTCAGATCGGGGGGGCCATTCCTCCCAATCACGCCCTTCCAGGTCTCACTGTCATTGCCCACGTGAGCATTGAAGTCTCCCAGCAGAACTTGGGAGTCCCCAGCAGGTGCACTCTCTAGCACCCCATCCAGGGACTCCAAAAAGGGTGGGTACTCCAGACTGCTGTTCGGCGCATACGCGCAAACAACAATTAGGACCCATCCCCCCACCCAAAGGTGGAGGGAGGCTACCTTCTCATCTACTGGGGTGAACCCCAATGAACAGGCTCCAAGTCAGGGGGCAATAAGTAGGCCCACACCCGCTCGGCGCCTCTCACCAGGGGCAACTCCAGAGTGGTAGAGAGTCCAGCCCCTCTCAATGAGACTGGTTCCAGAGTCCACGCTGTGCGTCGAGGTGAGCCCGACTCTATCCAGCCGGAACTTCTTGACCTCACACACTAGCTCAGGCTCCTTCCCCTTCAGGGAGGTGACATTCCACGTCCCAAGAGCCAGCTTCTGTAGCCGAGGTTCAGACCGCCAAGGTCCCAGCCTTTGGCCACAACCCAACTCACACTGCACCCAACCTTCTTGGCCCCTCCTACAGGTGGTGAGCCCATTGGAAAGGGGACCCACGTTGACTCTTCGGGCTGTGCCTGGCCGAGCCCCATGGGTACAGGCCAGGCCACCAGGCACTAGCCATCGAGCCTGACCTCCAGGCCTGGCTCCAGAGGGGGACCCTGGTGACCAGCATCCGGGCGAGGGAAAATGGCATCCAATGTTTGTATGCATCATAGGAGGTTTTCTGAATCGCTCTTTGTCACGTCCCTTGCCTAGGACCAGTTTGCCTTGGGTGACCCTACCAGGGGCATAAAGCCCCTGACAACAGAGCTCCTAGGATCATTGGGACATGCACACCCCTCCACCACGATAAGGTGGTGGCTCGAGGGAGGGCTTGACAAACATTAACTTGTTATTGATTGGAGACGGTGAGAAATAACATAATATAGAAGAGAGTGTCAGAGGCACTGCATTGAAAGAGCAAACACACTCCAGAGGCTTTTATCACAATGAGTCTTTTACCCAAAGTTTATAACAGATTTATTCAATAAACAGTTGTTATTAGGGCTTTCCCCTCATCAACTGTACTTTTTTTCTATAGCATTATTACCACTTGCTCTTTAACATAAGGCTGAAAAGCATGGATTGCCTAGACCCATAAGGCTGAAAATACTGTAGATGAATATATTAAGGAAAACTTTGCAAAGTTTTATTCAGCCCTCTCAAAATCCACAGGGGTGTTTTTTTTTTTTTTGTTTTTTTGAAAAGATAAGCGGATGTTTGCGTTGTAAGACGCACTGGCATTACCTGTTTTGCAATACTGGCAATACGAGTCATTGGCTTAAAAAGCCACTGCCAGACACTCTTAAAGTCAGCTAAACAGTCTCGATCCTCCTAACAGGGCCTGTTTGGAATGCAGCTCCTATGCTTGATCTGTTAAAGTGATCAGTCACCAAGTGACACCCAAGAAATCTTTTTGTGGTGCCAGTTAAAATACTTGTTTGAACAAAGAGACATATAGTAATTCAACGGACAAACCTTTGCAACAATAGTCAATCAAAAAGAATGGGCTTATGTGCACCTAAGAAAGCAACGCTAAGACATCTACTCTGTCCTTTAAATGCCATTGTCAGCCCCAGATCTAGGCCCTCCCTATGTGCTCACAATTCAACCAGGCAGTAACTTCTGCTCTCTGCATTCCCATTGCTTAGGGAATAGCAAAAGTTAGAGCACTGTCTTTTACTCTGAAGGGCAACCGTGTGCTGGACTGGAAGACTGGAAATCTTGTCTGTATTGGAGTTAGACAAAAGTGCCATTAGTTTAAAGCTTGCTTAAAAAAAAACAAGTGCACAAGCATGAATGGCATTTGTGTTCATCAGCTGATTACCAGCTGCCCAGCAGACATTCAGACTTTGTGAAGAGAAAACTATAGTACCGTCCACGTCCACTATCAGAAGATGTAATGAAGGAGAAGAGATCCTAAACAAAAGAAAGATAAGAGTGCGTTAACTTCCTTTCATATGTGCCGGAGAAAGATGACCCAACAGGAACTAAGCAACAAACCAAAAGCACACCTACTTTGATTCTGCAAACTATTAAATATAACTTAATACTTAGAATAAAGCCAGCAAATGTATTATGATATTGGTATCACTGTAAACAAAAAGCAATAACCCTTGTGAAAGACATGTTTTTATCTGTTATAAGTTTGTTCCTAAATCCATTAGGTAAATTCAGAGCAGCATCTCTATGTCTCACACACACACACACACACTAGGTTTGAAAACGTGAATGCCACAGTGTAGATGCTAAAAGCTTTATAACTAGCTAAAGAGCTTATCTATCTTGACCGCATGAATTGAAAGATCAGAAGTTATAAGTTACATGCCTTATGGAAACAGTAGTATTTCAGCAGTGACATTAAGTTTATTGGATTAAAAGAAAATATATATATATATATATATATATATATATATATATATATATAGATAGATAGATATATATATATATATATATAAATATGCAATATGCATCATAACAAACTTAGACAGGTGCATAAATTTTGGCACCCCAGCAGAGATATGACATCAATACTTAGTTGAGCCTCTTTTTGCAACTATAACAGCCTCTAGACGCTGTCCTCCTAGACTTTGATGAGTGTCTGGATTCTGGATGGAGGTATTTTTGGCCATTCTTCCATACAAAATCTCTCCAGTTCAGTTCAATTTGATGGACAGCCTGCTTCAAATCATCCCAAAGATTTTTGATGATATTCAAGTCAGGGGACTGTGACGGCCATTCCAGAACATTGTACTTCTCTCTCTGCATGAATGCCATTGTAGATTTCAAACTATGTTTTGGGTCATTGTCTTGTTGGAATATCCAATCCCTGCGTAACTTCAACTTTGTGACTGATACTTGAACATTATCCTGAAGAATTTGTTGATATTGGGTTGAATTCATCCGATCCTGGACTTTAACAAGGGCCTCAGTCCCTGAACTAGCCCCACAGCATGATGAAACCTCCACCATATTTGACAGTAGGTAGCAGGTGTTTTTCTTGGAATGCGGTGTTCTTCTTCCGCCATGCAAAACGCCTTTTGTTATGACCAAACTCAATTTGTGTCTCACCAGTCCAAAGCACTTTGTTCCAGAATGAATCTGGCTTGTCTAAATGAGCATTTGCATACAACAAGCGACTCTGTTTGTGGCGTGAGTGCAGAAAGGGCTTCTTTCTCATCACCCTGCCATACAGATGCGCTGAATTGTAGAACGATGTACAGATACACCATCTGCAGCAAGATGTTCTTGCAGGTCTTTGGAGGTGATCTGTGGGTTGTCTGTCACCATTCTCACAATCCTGCGCATATGCCGCTCCTGTATTTTTCTTGGCCAGCCAGACCTGCTGGGTTTAACAGCAACTGTGCCTGTGGCCTTCCATTTCCTGATTCCATTCCTTACAGTTGAAACTGACAGTTTAAACCTCTGAGATGTCTTTTTTGTAGCCTTCCCCTAAACTATGAGACAGAACAATCTTTGTTTTCAGATCTTTGGAGAGTTGCTTTGAGGATCCCATGCTGTCCCTCTTCAGAGGAGAGTCAAAGGGAAGGAAGCACAACTTGTAATTGACCACCTTAAATACCTTTATATCTCATGATTGGACACACCTGTCTATGAAGTTCAAGGCTTAACAAGCTAATCCAACCAATTTGGTGTTGCCAGTAATCAGCATTGAGCAGTGACAGGCATTCAAATCAGCAAAATTACAAGGGGACCCACATTTTTGCACAGCCAGTTTTTCACATTTGATTTAATTTCATACAACTAAATACTGCTTCATTGAAAATCTTTGTTCGGAAAACACCGCAGTACTCAGATGTACCTAGGAAATGAAAGACATACCACTGTTATCTTTTTTGTTGAAAGTAAAGTCAATTATTATACAGGCTGAGAGGGAAACTTTTTCATATGACTGTATATACATTTACAGTATACAGTATCTATATATTCTTGCATATATCCATCTTCTATTATCCTTAAGTTATATCAGTTGGTTTATTGCAGCAAGTATGTTTGGTTTATTTATTAAAAAATAATCTATCAACATGTCTGAACTACAACAGAGAAAAATGAAAGTATTTAATGTAGACTTTCACTGACTTATGATCCTCGGCCATAAATTCCACATATCTCTACATATTTCTGGCATTCTGACTAAAAGGTGATTTTTGTGTGGGGAGAAATGAAAAATTCTGTACACACACACTACATTAATTTGGTGTCCCTAGGTGGGCATCTCACTGTTTTCTTTTTAATTCATTACTGCCATTGCAAAAGGCGACACTGATAATTAGTTAACTAACTGAGTAACTTCAGTCAATTGATTCTTCTTCATAGACCATATCACACATACTGTATTACCATGTCTGAACTACCACAGTGAAAATGAAAGTTTGTAATACAGGCTTTCACTAACTTATGAGCCTCATTCATCTCTTCATATTTCTCACATTCTGGATAGAAGGTGAAACAGAGATCCTTAGGTGGGCAGAAGTTAAAATCATCTAACACACTACATTAATGTGACGTCCCTGAGTGGGTGTTTTACTAATTTTTTTTAAAATCAATTACTGGTAAAAGGCAACACTAATGATAAGTTAACTGATTAATTAACATCAATCAGTCAATTCTTGTTCTCACAACTTATCACACATTTCCTCCAGTGTCTGTGTGTTGACTATAGGGAGCTGAACAAGATTACAGAAATGTACCCAATTCCACTACAGCCCTCACTGTTGAAGCAAGTCACAGGTTCCATTTTTCCATAAAATATTCTTAGTGTGTAACGCCACTTCTGACCAATGTAACGAAACGCAATAAGGACTTGCCAGATTTTTCAGATTTTTGTCAATGGCATTTTTCATGACTTTTTAGATATTATAGTTGTAGTTTATATTGAGGACTTTCTGATATTTTCTAATAACTCTAGTAAAATAATATGTGGTTTGCAATTGTAACCATTTTCATGTTGAGAGTAACCCATAAACCATATTTATTGCTTCTGGGCTATATTTTTTAATAAGTTGCTGACAGGACTTCTATCTGGATACCTGCTCAGCTTCAAATGGTTAAAAATGCTGCAACGGGAAGTTCTTACACATTGCATTGGGCTTCCAGGTTGCGTTAAAGAATATACTGATCACACGCAAAGGTCTTTATAATTCTGCCCCAATATATAGTTCTCTGCTTCTCCATCAGTACACTCCTGCACACAGCATTTAGGATCTGTTGATTTCAGTTGCCTTTCTTTTCTAAAATACATCCATGTCCTTCATGGGTTGAGCGACCTCTTTAATCCTTTCAATCACTTTTAAAACTCATTTTTAAATGTTGCTTTTAAGTTCAATTGTTTTTGTTAGTTTTGGTCATTGGTTATTTTTTTGGTGCTGTCTAAATAGGCCTAGTGTGAGTGCATGTGAATATGCCCTGCGATGGACTGGTATCCCATCCTAAGTTGGTTCCTGCCTTACACTGATGGTTCCAGTTACTTGTAGACTTGAACTAAATTATGGGGCTAGAAAATGTTTTTATGTTATAATTTATTCCTGGTACTCATTATTATAAACCATTTATATAGTAATCTGCTTCAGGCATATGTAGTTCATTAGCAATAATTAAATACAAGTGTTTACAATGACATAAATCCATATTTCTTAGGAAAATGAAACAAATGAGAAAGTCATTCATATTTTGTAATGACAAGATCTGATTTTTTTTCTTAATAGCAAGAATTGCAAAGGTGCTATGTTCAATTTCTGGCCTGGGTACTGTCTCTGTGGAGTTTGCACCTTCCCCCTATGTCTGCACCATTCTTCCCTAGGTACTCTGAATTCCTCCACAACCCAAATATGTGAATGTGTTAGAATTCATCCATGAAAGGTAGCCCGCATAAACCCTGTTACTACTTGTAATAAATTATCAAGTAAAAGAGGTGGCATCTTGGACATTTCAAATTGTATATGACTGCTTGCTCTTTCTGGTGTGATCAAGGCACAGATCATTTAAAACATTAGTGGATGGAGAAAAACGTAATGAGTGATTGAAGCTCAACTGAATCTACTGCCACCCTCGCACTGGATGGCTGCAGCATTGAAACATGGTGTCTGAAGATTAGAATATTCAAAAAATTTAGATGAGAGCAGGTCATTCAGCCCAACAAAGCTCAGTACAGCTCCAAAATCCATCTCATAAGGTGTTCTTTTGATTTTCACATCATTTCAGATCATTGTGTATTCAAAACTAACATTTTTTACATCCTAGCTGTAATACTTTGCATTTACTTGCATTAACCCTTTGAGGGCTGAATATTATTTTTCAAAAAACGCAGATTTTTGAAAAGCATGCAAAGCAATGGTTTCACACATAAATTAACATAAAACATCTGTTGCTTCCTACGGTGGCCACCAATTCGCCATCTCTTGTGGTGGGGCAGCAGTGACAGTTTCAGTGCAATGTAGTCTGGTTTGTACCTCTTGTCATTGTAAGTGGCAGTCCTCCCAGATGAATGTTGGTTTAGGCGTGTCAGATACACAAACCTGTTCAGCACCATGATCAGCTGGAGATCGATCAGCTGATGCCAGTACCTCACATGCCTTTGATCACTGGTATCAACAACGGAGTCCGACAAGTCAGAGTCCAATATACAAAATGTGCTTTACACATTCACTTCATTTTCTCGCCAGATGTCGATGCATTTTTTGCCATCGTTTGCTCCCCGCTACTCAAGTAAATGCAGAGAATCTCGGTCAAACCAACAAAGCTAACCCTCCTTCTACCAAAACAGAGTTGAACAAAATAACGTAATGGCAAGTTTGTCACCATTTACAGCTGATTATCGCCGTCAGCCTCTCCTGTTGACAAAAGTAGACATCCACCCTGAAAGAGTTAAATCTCATCAGCCACAAGTCTATGTGCTGTCCAAGTCCCTCTGTAACAACTCAATGGATTCTAGATTATCTGGCAATCCAACTAGCATGGTATCAATCTCCAAGTCATTTATATATTAAAAATAGCAGTGACCCTAGCAATGACCCCTGAGGAACACCACTATTAACATCACCCAAGTCAGAGAGGGTTCCTCACACCATAACCCTCTGCTTTCTAAGACAATTTTGCACCCATCTACAAACTGAACTCTCACTTCTTTTAGTTTGATATCCAACCTCTCATGTGGCAAATTATGAAATGGTTTCTGAAAGTCAAGATAAATAATACCGTGTAGCGGGGCCACATAGTTAGTGTTAAATGTCAGTACTGAGTGCGTCTCGTTTCATTGTCCCGTTTACTGTTTGTGTATCAGTTAATGCCGTCCCCGATGATGGAAGGAGACCACAGCCACAAACCTGGAAAACACCTGTTTACAATTAATCAATCACAGCCGTCACAGGATTATTTAAGCCAGCAGGAGGAGAAGGAAGAGGAGAGGAGAGAAGGAGATTTTTTTTTCACAATCACGAGCAAACTGTACCTGTTGTTTTCCATATCGCGCATATCCATCCAGTTTGTTTTTCCATCTGCCGGATTTGCTTCAAGGACCTCACCACGAGAGACCCCGGGGTAGGACTTAATCATCCACCACACACACGAGGATTCACGGTGAGGCTGCTCCATTTTTTCCGGGGAGAATCAAACAACGCAATTTCACTAATTCAGTCAACCGCTTTCAGGACAGTTTCTTTATTACCGGACTCACGTTCTCATTCATTTTCAGTTTATCAGTCATTGTTGTTATTCGTGTTGTGTGTTTATTTGTTACAGGGACAAGGGAGGGTTTTTGTTGTATATATATATATATTTGGTGGTGTCTTGTTATTGCTGGGGTGGAGGGATATTTATATTTATATGTTTCTGTTTTTTGCATGTCATTTCACTTAATACATATAATCCGTTTAATTTTACATCCTGTTTTTGTGTGCTTATATTTTCACCGTCGATTGTGGGGGAAAAGTTTAATTGGTAAGAAGTACGGCTTGATAGTTAGATTATTTCTCAGTCAATTATCCAGGCGACTGGTCTTGGAAGTGTAGCTGCCGGCTGGGTAAAGGGGTCGGCCGTTACAACCGTATGCCCCATATCGCAGCTTCCTCCTAGAATTTCAGCATGTTTGTGAAACTTGACCTCCCTCGTTTGAACCCATCCTGACTGTTCAGTAAAACTCCTGCTCTTGCCATGCATGTCTTGCTCAATCTTTTCCTTAATAATTCTTTCCATTAATCTACCTGTGTCGCAGATCACACCTACTGGGCTATACAGTAGTCACTTGAATCTGCCTAATCGTTCTTTTTATATAACGGAATCATACTTGCCATTTTCCAGTCCTTTGGAATTTCCCCAGTGTACAGTGACTTCCTCAGAGGGTGTTTCTGCTAAGTGCTTTGCCAGCAGCAAAGGGCTAAAGTGGTCTGGTAAAATAGAATCACAACAAAAAACAGAGACAATAAGGTAGGAAAAATGCTAACTTGTACTTTGGTGATCTTTCAGAGGAGCCAAACCAAAAAATCTCTACACATTAAAAAAGGGTAGGCAACTAAAAACGAACAAATTATATGCAAATGCCAAGACAAGGCTGAGATACACTTTAACATACCAATTGTGACTTAAACATGCAGCACATAAAATGATTATTTATAATTGTTAATCAATGGTTTGTACATTTGTATATGTTCTAGATTTAATACTAATAAATAATTTAATAAAATGTTAATAATGTATTGACATGCTTGTTCAAAAGAAGATAATGTATGAGAATTCATTGCTATTTGGACCACAGGGACCACCATAAATTAGTGTACTCCTTAAAAGATGTCCATTTTGTATCCGGGGTGGGGGGGATTAGAAACCTCAGGAAAAAGAGAAAGTCCATATTTCTGCTATTACCATTGTGGGGAATTGCACTTATATTATATTCTTATATTTATTAGAACAGAAAGCTGTCTGAGCCAGAAGAAGAACAAGCGAAACTGGCTGTTCTTTCAAGACGGACCTACCTTCAGTCAGTTATCATTTTATTCCAGTCACTTTGCAGTTCCAAGTAGGTCTGGTATTTTATTTTTTTTGAACAGGGCAGCTTTTCAACCTCAATAGTAACATTTACAACAAAATCTGTTTCTGCTTGCTTATTAACTTATTCCAAAACTTTGCTTCAGAAACTGGACATTGTTTTGAGACAGATATAATTTTTCCTACCAAATATAGTAATTTTGGTATTTTAAGTACTGTTTTTTCTGAGCTGTTCTTATTGGTATTCATTTTTATAAATTCAATTTAGTTTAATTTCAATTTCTTCTTTATTTTTTGATTTACAGTTATCTGGGGGTGTTTTATGATGTGAAGTTTGCAGTAAATCTGTGCTTTGGTCTGTCTTGATTGCATTCTGGTTCATTTTGGATTTTTTCTTTAATTATTTAAATAATTTACCATTATGGCGTTTATTGCAGGCATCTCCATGTTGAGGTCATTGTGCCCTGCTGTGGCCATATTGTTTCAAACAAGGGTTACTCGTCTGGCCATCTGATTGCTTGTTAATGATTGTGTGCTAGCAATTAACATCTCGCCTTCTCTCAATTAACGGCATTTTGCTACACATTTTTCTTGACTTAAAGGGGCATAGCACAAAGAAAATATGTCCTCATGTAAAGTTAAATTAATTAATTAATTGCAATCATTAAACTGCATTAGACGGGCATGTCTAGTTTGTTGTAAATATTACACACTTCAAGCATATGAAAATACCTGGAAATCAATCCATATTAAGTAAACAATGATGACAAAAGATAAACATTAGCAAAATCATATCTGAAGACGAACCAGGAATCAGAGTGACCTTGGTGGAGTGTGACCTGGTACCCTGGTCACCAAGGGTCTTGGCATATACAAGAAAAAAGTAATGCCAGCATTTTTCAGTTTCAGCAGTTCCCACGTTATTCCACATAACACACATACAAGGCTCAAGGCTACTTGTACATTAAATTACTGCCCCTCAATCTAATGTACGAGTGGCCATTGTCTTAAATATCCAGGGGAAACTACCCTGTGGCTCATTTTATTTTTTTAAGTGATAGTGACGACCAGACACCTGTGGGGGGTCTTTATCTTGTTTTGCTGTAACTCATTTCCCAATTACGTAAATAATACAAAACAGTTGATACTTGTCATTCATTATGTGCACAGCTTTTCCTAATAATCAAATTAATCCAACAGTCACCAAAGTATATGAAATACCTAGTCAGTGGCTGAACAACATTCATAAAGAATGTGCCATTGCAGCTCAAACTTCACAGTAGAGCAGGAGCTACTTAATACTTTCTGTGAGAGGTCTCATGTCAAGGCTGGAGGACACCTGCAATGATACCTCCACAACACTTCAAAGGAATATCGCATGTAAGCAGCTGGTAGCATTTTTCAAACTTGCGGTGGCCAACCAGCTTCTTAATTAGGATCATTGATTCTGCATAATTTTACTAAACAGTAATGGTTAAACTTATGTTGATCAGTATTTTCCTATTTCTTATATTACACACTATAAGTATTTCCATTTATCACTTGTGTTTTTCGGTTAAATATTCAGTATCAATCAGTATCATTTCAGTCCAAAAAATATAAAATATGATTTCCATATTTTTAATGGCATATTTCTTAGTTTTTGTGTCTGTTGCAGGCTGTCAGATGCGTGCAAAATTAATTTTGTAATATTACCCACCATATTAAATTTGTTAAACCTGCTTATGAGGCGGTCTAAGTGAGTACGCAACTTTGCTCCCCTTCTCCAACTCCAAAAAGCACACTGCAACTGCACTTAGTCGTAGTCTTGGTCTGTGACTAGTCTGAACCTCTGAGGCACACTGCAATGACGCTAAACTCAAAAGTTAGTCTTGTCACCATAAATACATATTAAGACAAGATCAGCACGGGATCATCCAGAAGTGACAGCGCACTACAACTGACCAGAACAATTTTTGGCTAAATACAAAATACCATTCCAATAAACAAAATACCATTAAATACCAATAAATACAAAATACCATTCTAACAAATAAAAAAAGTTCCTATTAAAAAGAATCACAAGATAAATCATTGTATTCTTTTCAATATCCCACAACAAGAACAGCGCCTGCTTCCACGATACCATCTTAAATATAGATACTAATTAGTAACGTCAAGTTGACAATGTAAATGTTGGAAAATGGAATGGAATGGAAGACAATAGTAAAACCATAATTATGTATAAGTATAATAAAACAGAAACAACACTAATGCCAGTTCAGGTGGTGGCATGGTAATATGGACAATCTAGATATGAATTTGGTATGTTTTTCATTGCTTTTCTAACAGTTTTATTTAATTTAACAAGTTAAGACCTTTGCTTTTGTTTTTTTTTTGTTTTTTTTCTTGAGTATAATTTTGGTTTGCAGTCCTTCCTTTCACATGTATGCTTTTCAGCTCTCCTGGTTTCTTGACCAATGCCAGTTCTCATACTAAAATATGGGGCAGTTCCTGTTATCTTTTTCATTCCTTGGTAATTTTTTTCAATAAACTGCCTTGCCTGGTGTTCATAACAAACAGCTGTGGAAGAAATGGACTGTACTCGCTGTTTCGTACTTTACTGATACACATGCTTATTTGAAGAGGAACAGCACAGTAATAGTATTGACTGCTGAGGCAGTCTCATTATAGACTTTTATCGAGTTAAAGTAATCAATATATAGACGAGGCATTCTCAAACTTTAACCTATCCATAGGCTTTCTAATAACATGATAACTATTATTGATGTCTCGTACTTATTAGAAAAGTATGCATTTGAATAAGTACTTTGTTTCAGAATAACTGTCTAAGGCATATCATCCTTGTGAAACATTTCTTGCAAGGTCACATCTGTTCTTGCTTATTCCTTGAAGTAACAACCAGAAGCCTTGTAACAGTTTAGCTTAACAAATCATATCACGCACACACACTTAACTTCTTACCAAGGTAGCAACAGGAGGACATGAGAGGGCAAGTCCCATGGACGAGATCCAGTGCCTCACATATGTTATGTATCTGCAGTGTTTTTTGTTTTTTTAATCTTTTGTTGTTTTTTAAATATAATTTTTTATATTGTGCTTTTAATTTAATTTTCTGTCTGCGTAATATTATGATGCTGCTTGATCTTGTGTTTATAGCTTATTTTGTTTTTATGTATTATACATTTAATACATGTAGTTTTGTCAGTTATCTGCCCCTGTCTCCTTGATGTAGAGCCAAAGGAGGTGGGGCCACCTAATCATACAGCTGGGGTACTGGCTTCAGCTAGTATTTAAACTTCAGGCATTGTGTTTTTGTTGTAGATTCCTGATCCTTTGTGATTTTTGTACTTATTTGGTTGGTCTTGATTGTGACCCTCTTGTTTAAAATTACTATTTACTTGTTTCCTTTAGGTCTACCCATTTTGCTCATTTGTTACTGCCTCACTTTGTGTGCTTCCTTTTGAACTATTTAAATTATTTAAATTTAAAAACTTGTTGTTATTTTGGACCAGAGATTTTTATTTAAATATGTTTTCCTCTCCTCTAATTTTGAACATTATTTCAAACCTTTTGGATATCTGAAAGCCCAAGCCTCAGGCTGGAAGCCTGTCTTTGTAGATTGGGTCTAGGCTGATTTAATGTAGGTGAGGCCCATCTCTGGCTATTGGTGATGTTCTTAAGCCTGCATTCCCTTTTTGGACTTAATGTGTGGCAGGAATCACAAGAGATCAATAGTGATAATGGATGAAGCAATCAATATATTTCAGATAACATCCACACTGGATGGATGCAGCTGTGTTAGCAGGGGTACTATAGGTATGAGCTTGTAGTTCATAATGATAGGGACAACCTGAAAGTCATTTCACTGTTAAAACCAATACATTTGCATTTTGTTTAAGAGATATGCAATTGTTACACAATTGTCACACAGCCAAAGCACACAGTCTGAACGCAGTCCAGTTATGTTCCCACTCCTCCGATAAAGTGACTGCTGCATGTTAGTGTTGGCTAACAATTTAAATTAACTGACAAGGTCAGATGTAGACAAGATGTGCAATGAGGAATTGGGAGTGGAACACAGTTTGATAATATCCACAGCTGTTCTTGCACAGAACTTAAAATGGCACCTACACTTATATGTACAGAACACTTTTTCAGTTGGTGTCGTTATGATGATTGGGCCCACAAACTCAAAAATACGCCTGGAACTCCAGACTAGGCCTGAATACTGAAGGTAGGCTTGGTCCTGAAACTCAAAACTGTGCAATCCATCAAGGCTAATCCTTTAAGTCTCAAAAGGACAAGGGGAACTGTAAACCCCTGGCCTACAGATCATAACTGAATTTCTTTCAAGAATACTATTTCATTCAAAAGATATTGAAAATCAAACAAAAAGTGAATAATGATCAAAGAGTATGCCAAAATGGTGCCTTAAAGAGATAAATCTGCAATTCCGAATCAAATCAAAAGACTGGAGGTCCAAAAAAACCCAGAGAACCAAAATGAGAACTTGCAAAGTCCAAAAATGGTCAATCCAAGAAACAGGAGCTGGAGTGAACTTTTCAGCACAGGTTTGGGGCATCTCAACAGAGAAAGAATTAGGAAGAAACTTAACAGAATTCATATAAATTACAGACAAAACTAAACCACATTATATGAAAATAACAAATGACACAAACTTACAAAAACACCAACACTGAAAAAGTACAAACAATCTAAAAACAATAACAAAATGAATAAACTTGATAAAAGGAAACAGAGAGAATGGATGGTGCCTTGGTTGAACCTTACCAGTTACTTAACTCCGAAATTCGTGTTCACTTTATCTGAAATTAAAAGGAATTTTTTTTTTGTACTCATTTTAAACTGGTTTAGTAAAGAGTTTTGTTTTAAAACATCTCCAATGTTTTACGGTTGATTAGATTCTGTTATAGCTGAGGAGGTGCTGATCGTTTCACTTAGAAGATGTCAATGTTCTTCTATCAGGGTTGTTTGACAATTGTTTTATTCAAGCCACAAAAAGAAAACAGAAAGGTGAATTAATTGGACAAATCACCTAACACTCCCAGTGGATCAATTGTTTTGATTCGCTGGAGTGACTTGTTTAAAAATAATGCATCTCCTGCAAACTACACATCTCTCCTGGTCAATAGTGTGAAAGCAAGTTACATAACATTCAAATTCAAACTGACATACCTGCAAATACAAAAAAGCAAAATGTGAGCTAGAAGTGTTTAAACATTTAAACCTTGTTAATGATATCTGGCATGCTGAACAATTCAGCGATGCCTAATCTAGTCTAGTTGTCATATGCATTAGGCGTTAATTACATCCATTAGTGACTTACCCACTAATGAACTGTATTTTACATTTAATTGATCAGTACTTTCAGAATTGTGCAATTGTCGAGACTGTTGCGATTTCTTTGTCCTTAGGCCACTACATTTTTATGATGTACTGTATGAATTGTGCTTCTTAATATTCTGTTTGCTACTTCACAACTGCTTCAAATTTAGTTTCCGAAAGAAGATTTTTGTTGTATTTGAGGTTTTTCAGTAAATGATGAATAAAGCAGACAGATTTTACTCTGCGCTCTGAACTCTAGGCAAAAGAGAACTTATGGAATTAACTAATTACATCTCCTAAAGATAAAGTAGCAGGTAGCTGTGAGAAAAAGATTTGCTGTAAATTAGACCTGCATCTGAGTTGTTTCATTTAAAATTCATTGCGGTAATGTACAGAACCAAAATTAGAAAAAAGTTGTCTCTGTCCATATATTTATGGACCTAACTGTGTATATATATACATATATATATATATACAGTGAACCCTCGTTTATCACAGTTAATCCGTTCCAGACTCTACCGCGATAAATGAATTTTCGCAAAGTAGGATTCTTTATTTATAAATCGAATATTTTCACAGTTAGAGTATAGAAAACCTGTTTACAACCTTCTAAATACATTTTTTAACATTATTAGAGCCCTCTAGACATGAAATAACACCCTTTAGTCACCATTACACTCATATTTCCCAATATATTAGACAAAATAAGAGAAAATAAGGCATATTAAACGTTACAAATATATTATTATTATTGTACTGTACATTTAATTACACACACATACAGTTCTTACACACAACCACTAACCTATGAAGGTACGAGATCAGTAGGAGAGTCGTCAGGTGGTGCCGTATCTTCAGCAGGTGCGCTGTTGTCTTCTTCCGCTGAAGGAGTACTAGGAGTAGGCAGTGGGTGTCTGGGTGCGCGGCTGAAGAACATCTTGATAGGCAGTTGCTGGCGCTGTCTTTTCATATGCGTGAGGAGGCTTTTGTAGGGTATTGCCATCTTTGATCATATCCAAGAGTTTCACCTTCTCCTGGATGGTAGTTTCATTGCTTAGTTTCATTGTCAGAAGGCTTAGAAAAAGCAGCATGTTTAGGAGCCATCGTGGGACTTAGATAAAAGTTCTCAGAAAGCGCATGCGTAGTGACATAAACGTGTATGAGAAAAAATCACGATAGAGTGAAGCCGCGAAAGTCGAAGCGTGATATAGCGAGGGATCACTGTATATATATATATATATATATATATATATATAAAAGGCAAAGCCCTCACTGACTCTTCACTAATTCTCCCACTTTCCATATAGGTGGTAAACTGAAATTTTGCATGCTCATTCCTTGCAGTGTACTTACAAAAGTTAAGTATGTTTTTATGTCCTATTGCAACACCCAAGGGGGGAAAATGGGTGTACCTCCTAAACTGTATATATAGATAGGGGAAACCCCTCCTCACTATTTCTGCGACATCCAATATACGTAGGAAGCCCAAATTTCCCATGCCCATCCTTTACACGGTATTTACAAACGTTAAGTATGTTTCATTTCACGCCATGCCCCGTAACGAACTTTCGAAAATAACGTCTTCTTTTTGGCAGTTCTCACCATTATGCCGTATGGACCTTTCGGAACTGACCTCTCCTTTTGGCGGTTTCATTCCTTATTTCCGTTCACAGATGATTTATTTCATGGCAGAGACGCACAAGGGCCACCCCCGGTCCCCCTTCCCGTTTCCACACGGCCGCTGTCCGTGCACCTACCACATGGTTGGCTCCATGCCTATATACATTAACGACATCCCGCGCTCACGTGCCTCCTCACTCGCTTCCTTACTTTCCTCAGCTGTTTGTCGTGCCTTCTGCCCTTCTTCTTTACTCCACCGCTTCAAGCCTGTTATTGTTGGCCTTGCTTCACGTCTTCCTGCTGGTGACTCCTGTCTTTTTGTTACGATCATCAAATTCAATACTTATTAATACTCAATACTAAAATAAGCCTACGACAATTACATTGACAATCATGTTACGTTATATTTAAAATGTTTCCTTTTCTTTTTCATAACTTCTTTAATACACTACTTCTCCTCTGCGAAGCGCAGGTATTTTGCTAATATATATGAGTTTTACTATGTAAGATAACAACTTTGTATGATGCATTTTTGTTTAACGAGAAGAATTTAACTATCACTTTAGGAAGACAGCTCAAAAGGAACTGAAGAGTATGTCCAGGAAATTTAAAATTAAATATATCATAGCTACAGTAATTTGTTTTGTTACATTTAAAGAAAAAAAATAGTCTTTGATATCCAATCAAATGCAAATGCCCCCCCCGTGTCATGTGCTATAGAATGTTTTTACACATTATACTTAATATAGTTCAGGTAGCATCGTAAAATGTCATGCCTGTGTGAATCGATACACATACTCTGTAGAAGTGGACAGGGGATGCAGCTTGGATAGCCACAGACGTTCTGTTGCGCATATCTTTCCATTTTTCTGTTTCAATGCCAGAAGGGACATTTCCAATTTGTGGCCTATTATTCTAATAAAGGTTTTGGATCTCTGGTGATAAGTCACAGATTATAAGGCCAACAAGAACATCACATTTTTATCACCTCTGCAAAATTCTTTAAGGCTGTTGGAAATAGAATGGCACCATAAAAACAATTTTGCCTTGGATACCAAAGATCTACCTCAGCCTTAGATCACCTCTCCAAGCAGCCATATGTTTCATTGAGTTCTTGCTTTTTCCTATCATATCACTGTTGGTTATTTAAATTCAGATAAAAGAATGAAAAACTAGAAATCCACAAAATAATTGTAGGCCTCCTGACATTCATCAAGTATCACCCTCGCCCCGTTATCAGAAGTGGCAGGCCATATGAAGACTTGTGACAGCTGGCACGTCAGCCCATTATTATAATTTCTGACAGCTCGAACAACCTCTCAAAGGGATAGCAGCTAATGCTTCTGTGCTGTCATTAGGCTGTAAACAACTGTCACTTCAATGCAGTTCAATCCTTTTTGCTTCTCTTCTATGGGCAGAAGTGCTTTGGTCAATGACTTGAATGAGAGCAGCCTTGTACTTTAAATTTAAAAGAACAGGAAGCAGAGTTTCAGCCATTTTAATGACAAATGGTTTCTGTTGTAAACTAGGGCAACATGGAGGTGGTGTGAGTAATTTCCCTGCTGCCTCATAGTTTTGAAGTTCTGTGTAAAAATCCAGAGCCTAGCAAAATCTGTGCAGGGTCTGCATGTTCTCAGCATGTCCATGTGGGTTTGTTCTTTGTGCATCAATTTGCCCCCATGTCACAAAGACTGGCAGGTTAGACTGATTGGTGACAGTTAGAGTGCCGGTCAGACAGGTGTGACATTTAGAGTTGGTTCTGTCCTTGTTCCCAAGGTGATGCTCCAGCAACCCACAATCCTTTAGTAGAAATAGTGAAAATACCAAGCCATCATAGTGGGCACTCCTGTGGTCAGTTTAGAGTTGTTAGTTAGTGAATTGCACATGTCTTTGGAATGAGAGGAAAAGTGAATATCAAGAGAAAGGCCCTCAGATACAAAGGTAGAATGAGTGAACTACACAGAGGTAGAGCCCTGGGCAGAATTTAACAGTGGATCCTGGAGCTGTGATGCGGCAAGTTTGGAAATCAAACACATTTATCTAGTTCGGGGTCATAGGATGTTGGTGACTATCCTTGCCCAGAGGGGACTGGTCGGTCTCGTGGCCCGGAACCCCTACAGATTTTAATTTTTTTCTCCAGCTTTCTGGAGTTTTTTTTTTTTCTTTTTCTGTCCACCCTGGCCATCGGACCTTACTCCTTTTCTATGTTAACTAATGTTGTCTTATTTTAATTTCTTATTTTGTCTTTTATTTTTCTTTTCTTCATTATGTAAAGTACATTGAGCTACTTTTTGTATGAAATGTTGTTGTTGTTGTTGTTATCCTGGCAATATTGTGCTGGAAGAAGGATACTACTCTGCCTTGTATATCAATTCACTGCAGGTCAGGCTCAAACCAGGACAATCTGCGACTGCCAATTGTTTTGCCATGGAAAGGTCCGATGGTGACCCTATCCTTAGCCTAGGATCTTCTATGTAGACCTGGGTTTCTTTAAATTTTTAACTCTTGCTCTATTAAATCACACTTACCATCCTGAAGAGGAGATGCATTTGCTGTCTGTAGTTCTGTTTGTGTTCACCATCAGGATGAACTAGGGTTGACTGCGTCTATGGTTAAAATATGTCCTCTCTTTTGTTATCTCCCATGGCCCTGATAGTTTTATTAGAAAGAGTTCAAGGGAGAAGTAAATAAACGGTTTCTACAAAAAGCAAGAGCAGACCAAAGAGATGTGACCATAATAGTACAACCTGGATAAGTAGCAGCTCTTCTCGCTAGGAGTCTAGGCACCATTGTGGCTAGATATCAGGTTCGCAGTTTCATTCTTGAATTGCATTTCTGAACTGATACTTCTCTTATCCTGTTTTGCAGTGTAAAACTATCCACAAAAGGCACTTCAATCTCTACGGTTCTTTTTATATTGGTGGACAAGTTACGACTGGAAATGTCTACATTTTTAGCCTTCATTTACATGTACACCCCTCATTACTTACCTATATGATATCTACTCATCATTCATGTCTCAAACATCCAAACTGAGCAATATGGCCAAGGCTGGCGACCTTAGCTTCAAAACAGAGCAAGCAAGAACATCTTTACAGGGGCCAAGGGACTGACCTTCCCCTGAAAGGACCACACTTTAGAATTCTTCACCAAAACCCAGAAGCCACAACAGCTGTTACCTGTCGAGTTTTTATATCCTGATGGCTACCTTTGAAAGGGTTACACAAACTAACAGAAGCCAAGGGTTATTTGCTACCCCTAAAAGAATGTAGTGTAAATGGAGGGAGCTTGCTTCAACAACCATCGATCATTGCTAAATGTCAGTAAACAACATGACATTTTCAACAAATCAGTACTCAGACTCATTACTTATGTTTTTTTTGAAGGAGAAACCAGGTGTAAATGTTAGATATGAAAACATACAACCTGAGCTATTCAAATCAGGGCCACTCAACAAGCTTCACATCAGAAGGCTGTAGCTTTGGTTGTTGCGGTCTGTTTTCTTCAGCCAGGTATGATACTTGGGAGTGGAGGGCTGGCCTATAGATGGCAAAGTCTGACCGAGGTGTCTTCTCTCTGGTAGTTGTTTTTCTATCTCTGATATTGCATCAGTTAAAAAAAACTGGGACAACTGATAAACTCCCATGGTCTGGTTGATTGTTAATTAAGTTACTTTTGAAACATGTTAATTTTAAAGTCCCAAGCCTCCATTTCACATATTCTTTCAAGCATACACACATTGTTCACTTCATCTAAGCTTAAACATATAGATTCTAATAAACAATGCCACTCTTTCAACAATTCAATGCCTTTTTTCCCAGAATTCTTATTCACGTCTATTTTGCATGCATCTCAGAATTTTTATCAAATCCCAAGTCTGACACTCTTAGAAAACTACCTCATGATTATTAAAGATCTAACGTGGTGTCACACACTGGGAAGCAGTTGAAGGGCTTAAGTGATCGTACTTCTACGCCAGGCCAGGGGGTAGCGATGTGTACTGACTGTCTCTCTTCCCTGTTCTCCAGACCCTCCAAAGAAGGATCAGCCTGACATCACTTCTGGTTCTGGCTCTACAAACAGACCCCTTCCTGTCTGCTCTCTATAAAAGTCGGCCAATTCTCAAGGCTAGCACAGTTCTCTTTGGACTCGGTCCTTAGTGATTACTCGGTACTTCGGTTATATCAGATTTATACCAAATATGCAGTGTGGCTACCCCAAACCTTTTTCTGTCTCTTGTCTCTCTTTTACAGTGGTCATTTGTACCTGCCAGCTATTTCAGTCACAGAACATTTTGATTACAGAAATGTCAGCTTTGCAACATGAAGAAAACAAAAACACTTGACCTGCCTGTGCTCCGATTGGAAAAAACGAGAAGAAATGTAACCAACTGTATCACAAATGTTGTAATTCACCTTGGATAAAGGTGTCAGCCAAATAACTAAAAGTAAATGTACAGTAAAAGTAAAAAAAGGGGGGAAAGTCTGAACAATTCCAACAAAGCACAGACATACGTAAGAAAATCAGTGATTTATGAGCAAGGGACTACAAGAGGGTCAGGGTGTACAAGTGGTCACCTCAGCCATGTGCTTATTAGGATTACTTGGACAGTTCATCAGAATTCTCAAATTCATAGGAGTTGTAAATGATTTATTAGTCAGCGACTACAATGGAGAAGAGTAAGTTAAACGTTTAGGAACACAATGTTAATATCCAGTGTTTAATAAGTCAATGTCACAGTTAAAACACAGCAGTTTGACTTTATTTCTACTTATTTATGATGACAAATGATCAAAACCATTTCATGCTTTATTTTACCAGGATGCCTACTTTCAAACACAGCTTAGCTAACAAGCAATTAAGAGAAGTTTAGTTAGGTCTAAAGCGTAACTTTTCCCATGTGTTAGACCTGCAAACATTTGTTATTTTTTGATCCACACAGCTTAGTTAGTGAGAGGCAGGAGGACAGAGTGTGACAGGACGCGTCCCAAAGCATCATTCTAGTGAACCACTTTTTATTTTGTTATTTTAATTCAGCATTACGGTTCAGAGTTACAACAAGCAAGCGTGAAGGCTTGTGTGATGTGTGTGCCCACAAGGTTAATTAAGTCCAGTTACGGACACATGGTGAGCAATTGGGTGATTGCAGAAGGCAGCTGGTAGTGGTCAGGGTGATTAACTCTTTCAGGGCTGATGTTGACTTTTGTCGAAATTAAGGGGTAGAGGATGGTAATCGGCTGTAAACTGTAACAAAACTCACTCTTATGTTTTAGTTTGACTCTGTTTGGTTGAAGGAAAGTTACGTAGCTTTGTTGATTTGACCTCGATTCCCTGTGCGTGCAGGAGTAGTGAAGAACAAACAGCCTCTAAAATGACAGCGACATCTGGCAAGACTAAAGCAAAATATTCTATGGACGTTTTACGTATTATTGCTGAATTGGACTCTGACTTTTCGGACTCTGAGTTTGATGCAAGTAATCTGGAGATGGAAAACGAAAGTGAAGTACCAGCATCAGCCTATTGTTCCCCAGCTAATTGTGGTGCTGAACACGTTTGTGTAGCTGATACGCCTACCGCAATGTTCTCCTAGGAGGACCACCACTTACGATGACAAGAGGTACAAACCATATTGCGTCACTCTGTGACTGTCACTGTCGCCCACCTGCTGTGCGAAGACAGAGAGGTAGCCATCCTGCTGTGGATTCCTGCTGGCCATCGAACCGCCCCTGCACAGCCATTGCTGCCAGAGATGCCGAACGGGCACCAACAGCAGCCACAGCACGTAGCAACAAATGTTTTATGTTGATTTATGTGTGAAACCAGTGCATTGGGTGCTTTTCAGAAAACTGAGTTTTTTGGAAAAAATATTCAGCCCTCAAGGAGTTAATCGCGTTATTGTGTAAGATGGGTAAACAGTTAGAGGCAGGGAAGAGACGTACACTCCGGATAGAGTGGCTGCTGGCAGGCTCAACAGGGGGTGAAACACGGCAGCTGTGCAGGAGAATCAGCTGGTGGAGAGTCAGTGTTCAGTCTGGATGGTGTGGCTGTAGAGAGGTTCAACTGGGAATGTCAGGGAGGTTGTGGAGGAGAATCAGCCATTGCTGAGTTGAGGAGGAAACGTCAGACAGAAAGGGGCAGATCTGCTGAGAGATTAAGGAGCAATGAAGACTGAGGAGGAATGAGGGGAATGGAGAACATTGCAGTGGCTGGGTGAGTCATGGAGGAGGAGGTGGCTGTGGTCTTTGTCAACACTGAAGTGCCAGGATTCCTAAGCTAAGGTTAGATGTTGCAGCAAGTCACTGGGCCATCATTCTCACTCGGGATTTTATTCTTCTTTTATGGCTGAACTTATTCTTGGTGACTATTTTTGGATATTACTGCATTGGATATTTTGCTCTGCATGCTACTGCATTGTGGTATTTTGTTCTTTTCCTTTTATTTATAGGATAATTTATTCACTAATTTATTGAACTGCTTATATGCATTTCCAGCACATATTTATTTGCATGATAAATATTGTGGTTGAGTGAAAAGACTGCAAGTTGCCATTTAATTCCAACAAAAGTATTTTGTTTAAGTCAAACAAAAATTAGGGCAGCTATGTGCGCCAGCAGAAAGGCTTCAAAAGTAGATTGTCATCAGGCGACTTAATTGCAAGGTAGTTAGGTAGGAACTCTATCTTGTGTTAGGTTCCGTGCAAGACTCAAGAGTGGGATTTACAGTATGGTTACTGGAAGGGGTGGAGTCAGTTGTCATCACTGGGCATCTTCTCTGTGCTGGGGTGGGAACAAGAGAGGAGAATGTTAGAGTCAGCGCCCCCTCTTGCCTCGGAGTGGTATTACATCACTCTGATGAGCCTGGAGAGTGGCTTAGAGACGCGCATACGTGACAATATATTGATTTTACTTTGCACCATTTAATGATATCAGTGTCTCATTCACTTGCTGCTTCTCCACCTCTATGACTATCAATGTTGCAATAAGCTGGTGTTTGCCCATGACTGTGCCCAAGCAGAGCATCACCAAAAAGCACCTGCAGGAGCATCAGTGGGTCACTGCATCATCTTGTCAGCTTGTGCCATTATGCCAGGGAGTATACAAATACTGCTTTACTTACAAATCAGCAGGGAATGTTATTTGGGCATACGCTGGATGGGAAGCAGGGATGGTTGGTCAGGGTCAGTTTTCAATCTCAGTTCTACCTCTGCTTTAAGTACAAATTAAGAAGGTCCAATTGAATCTGACTTGTGCACTAATTTGAATAAAACCGAAAAGAGGGAAAGCACAGTTTCAATTAAGCTATTTCCATTTTTTTTTTCTGGAACCGAGATGTAGTGAGTATTGAGTGAGAGGCAAGAATCATCCCTAATAGGGTTTACACACACACATTTATCTTTTTGACTCCAGTAGCACAAATTGTCTATTATTCAAAACGATCAGCTATTATTCATTTTTTTTGAACATACAAGTCCTACTGCAGCAAACAGATCTTGTTCACAAGTTCCCAAAGCTTTGACTTAATTAAATCCCAGAGTAGGCTACGCAGAGATCAATAACCTAAATTAGCATCTGGCTTCAAAGGGCTGTGAGTGAAATGAGACCCAGATGGGCTCATTCCACATCAGTTTGAAGCCCCTTGCCCACATGACTACACACCTTGGGCTCTTTACCTTTAATCAGCTTTATTTTATTTTAAAAAATTTTTACATTACTTTTATTCTGACCCTATGTTTCCAACCATTTTTGAAGGACAGAAGCAGAGAAGTGGAAAAGGGAATCAATGAAAAGCAAGTAAAATGGATGAGTCAGGATACACTTAGCCAAAGGCTCTAGTTATGTGCAAGATCAAATAGGTCTGTAAAACACGTCCAATGTCAGAACACCCACCTACAACAGGAAATGTCATCTCATTAGAGATGGAGAGCAGATATGAAATGCACCCGCTTTCTGCTGAAGATATTTTGATCCATTTTTTTTCAGACACCTTCCCACATTTCATTATTCAAATGAAGTTTTTTTTTTTCACATCCTGAAAGTCATGGGAAAGTGATACCTCATTAAAAAACAGGCTTCCCATTTCTTCTTTTAAATATCATAATGCTTGTGAAATGTTTACCCTGAAGTTTGAATATTAAATGTGTTTATTATGTAAATAACAGGGGACGCAAAAGTCAAAGAGAAAAAGAAGCAGTTTGGAAAATGGATAACTTCCCTTGAATCTGGGGAGATTAGTCTACTTCTGACCAATGAGCTGATGTCATCACTGAGGCAAACCTCCCCTCTGCCTTATGGTAAGTTACATCTTTTTTTAAGTGAGCAGATGCTTTAACCAAATAAGTGCATGAAGGTGTTATTAACTAAGTGCAAATCAATGTCCATCCATTTTCTACACCTACTTATACTACTATATTTTCTTAGTAGGCTGGCGTCCTTCAACATCTGCAATAAGATGCTGCAGATGTTCTATCAGACGGTTGTGGCGAGCGCCCTCTTCTACACGGTGGTGTGCTGGGGAGGCAGCATAAAGAAGAAGGACGCCTCACGCCTGGACAAACTGGTAAGGAAGGCAGGCTGTATTGTAGGCACGGAGCTGGACAGTTTAACATCTGTGGCAGAGCGACGGGTGCTGAGCAGGCTCCTGTCAATAATGGAGAATCCACTGCATCCACTGAACAGGATCATCTCCAGACAGAAGAGCAGCTTCAGCGACAGACTGCTGTCACCGTCCTGCTCCACTGACAGACCAAGGAGATCGTTCCTCCCCCACACTATGCGACTCTTCAATTAAACGTTAACATTATACAAAGTTACTGTCTGTTATACCTGCATTTTTATCACTGTTTAATTTAATATTGTTTTTTTACCAGTATGCTGCTACTGGAGTATGTGGAATTCCCCTTGGGGATTAATAAAGTATCTATCTATCTATATCTATCTATCTATCTACTTAATGCAGTGTCAGGGATGCCATTCTAGCAGCATTAGGCACCAGACGTTCAAGTGAGCCAACCCAGGAAGGTCAGAGTGTAAGAGAGATATCTGGCCTTTCTGGTCAGGTGCCCCTAGAGGACTGTAAAGGGGTAATGGGAGAGGAGGATGGGCAGCTCACCTGTGGTTTTCACCCAGTAAAAAAAAAAATCAGTTTGAGAGGCTGCTCCAGACTAGTGCTTACAGGACAATAACACTCTGTTAACAAGAGATGGACATTCATCCTAACTTTGAAGCAGTTGTTATCTTCATATAAGCCTCATCCTATTAACAGAAGGTAAGATGACTTGATCTGCTAATCAAGAATTGGTATAAACATCTTCAGTTGTCTTATCTGTTCGCTCAAAGTCAGAAATGGCTTAGCCGGTACATGTTGGGGTAAGTAGCCAGGGGATGGTTAATGAGTACAGAGACATAGTCAGACATAGGAATAAGCCACTGATGGTAACCAAAATTAAAACAGGTGGAGCGGTAAGTAGGAAGGCAAAACCAAAAATCAAAACATAGCTCTAGGGCCTGCTTGGATTGGAAACTAACTATGCTGTAGCGGTGCTACTGGGTAAAGAAATTTCAACTCCCAGCAGTCCCTGCAGAGGCTCTGATTGGTCGTCTGCTGAGGATGCAAGGGCTGCTGGGGACAAGGAGGTGGCACGAGATTTAAAAGGGGGCTGGTTCTACAGAAAAAGGAGAAAAAAAGTCTTTTGTGCTGCATGTCTGGAGTTGCCTGTCTGTTTGCCTTCCCGTTCTGATACAGGGTCTTATATTAATTTTTCCTCCAAAAGATGCGCTAGGGCTTATTTTCAGGGGATGTCTTGTTTTTCCGTGAACAACAATCTACATTTATTCTTGAACAAAAATCTACATTTCTCTCTATTATAAAAAAAAATCTTGGAAGGTTTGGAAGGAGATGATACGTGATTTTCTCTGAGACATTTTAATGACCCCCAAGACAAGACAGTGAGATCAATGGACAGCTGCTGTACAGGCTTTTAAATGATCAGCAGCAGTAAGACAGCGGGTGATCTGACCATTTCTCCTTAGCGTGCATTTAGCCACCTCCTTCATAATGCGAGCGGCAGAGACGTGAAGTGGCTGGTGTGCAGCACGCCCCAGGGGGAGGGAGAGTGAAGTGAGCCGGGGGCACAACCCCCTACTATTCTTGAACAAAAATTTACATTTATTCAAATATAGTCATGTCATCATTCTTCTGGAACATCATCATAACTCTCCAAACCCCGAATTCCATTATGAATTTCTTGCAACTCCATTTCCTTTAGAACAATTGGCCCCAATCTCTCATGTCTATCAATAGAGCTTTCCTTAACTGAACCCCTCTTGTCCATGTAGCCTGCTCGTAGTGCATTCGGATATCCAAGATTTTTGCCCTGGGACTCCTCCACAATTCCTTTCTTGTACTCAACAGAATAGCTCTTTCTTTTTGTACTCATCTTGTCGGGGGGTAAAATACCGGTTTTATTTTCTGTTCATCTGTGTACATACGGTAGTGGTAGGCATTTATCGCTCATTCAAAGGTGCCTGCGCGGGATCGTAACTAGGGCCTTTTTTCGGAGTAGGGCTTATATTATGAGCATCCTGAAAAATCATGCTAGGGCTTATTTTCGGGGTAGGTCTTATTTTCAGGGAAACACGGTACCCATGGATTCTTGTTTTGGCCTGGATTGCTTCCTGTTTTGGGTGTATAGACTGTCTGGTGTATTCCTGCTGCATAAGGACTGTTTTAGGATTTGTTGTCATCCTACGCAGAAAAGAACGCTCCTGATCCCATCACATGTTATCATCTCATCAGGAAATACCGGTAGGTCTGAGCTGTACATTCACATACTGTGTGCTGATCTCTGGACTCTCTACCCCCATCATTTCATTTTATCATTTGCCCTTATTCATGGACTCGTGTGTTGTTTTTGTTAGTAATTTGTTATTGTTGAATTTGTGTTTATTGTATAATCACCGGAAGGGAACTGGGGTGGGATCTTTGTAGTTTGTATAGTTATATTTTGTTTTTTATTGTTTAATACATTCTGCCATTTCTGTTTTACTACTGTTTGCTTATTGTCTCTGTGAAGGAATGCGTGTGAGCTGGGCCAAGGCTGGATGCGTTCCTGTGATCTCTACCTAAAAAATAAATAAATCACCGTCATATTGACGGTGTGAATCTTAGCTGCGATTTTTAGTCCGCTACAATGCTAATAAAAATTGGAGAGAGTTGTGCGTCTACCGAAGGGATAATGCAAACTGTGACAGCTGTGTTTAAATATCAGCCCTTCTGTGATGTCATCTGTGTGATGATTGTTGTCATGTGACACCAGCAAGTGGCGTCACATAAACAACATAAAAAAGACCTGAGTGTTGTGTCGCAACCATGGGTTTTTTTCCCACCTTCTATTTATTCCTTGTTTTTTTGTTTTTCTTTTGTTATATTTGTGTGATTTATATTATGTTTGTTAGGACATTTATGTACTGTGCCTTTAAATGTGTACTATAGGTGAAACCCCAAGAGATAGGCCATCCTCTTGTCATTCCTGCTGGGACCTCCCTATTGGTATGTATTGAGTAAGTTTCATTCTTTTCTTTTTTGTTTGCCTTTTCCTTGGTAATTTTTGATGATCTATGCAGTTAAATGGGGGGTTTATACTCTGGGAATCTAATTTTGCTATATTTTCATCTTTTTCTCGTTTCCTTTAAAACATAATAAGTTTTATCATCTTCCCGTGATGCCATCTTGGATTGATAATGGCACCCCTATTTTGCGGTGAGTGTGTCAGTTGTTGACAGGGAATGCTTTCAGTGTTCCGAGGGAGTGCATAACTCATGTCATCATTAGCATGACCTGTAAGTTCCAACTTGTGAAATTCTCATTTATTCAAGTTTGGATAAAAATACTTTACGCATTGTATTATCATGGAATTTCGCCTTAATATAGCTGCTTTATAGCATCCCACGTGTATAGTCTTATCTGCACATAAACAGCTGCTTTAATCAAAGGGATCTTACAAGCTTAGAATATGCAGGCCAAATGGTTAAGCTACACCTGTGCCAATCACCAAAGTAGGTGCCAGCTCATGTCACTTCTAACATTGGAAAACGTCTTTTCCACGCTGCTAAGCCCTGTAGAAGTATGACAGTCACCTACACCATGTGCTCTTATCACTATACCTACAGCATGTTATTATAAAGATTCCTTTGTTCGTTATTTTGGTTCACCTACTGTTAACTATATTGTTTATATGAGTGTTAGGTATCTGCTTTACAGCACCACACGTGTACAGCCTTACCTGCATATGGACAGCTGACTCAAGCAAAGAGACTTACTAGCTGCTCACAAGCAGATCAGACAGTTGTCTTCAGACCTGAGGTATACCTGTGCCTGCTCACCACGCTGCTTTGTATTGAAGATGGCTCTTCTTAGCTGCTAACGTCTGTGGGAATATGGCAATCACCCATACTAGGTGCTCTTAACAGCATACCTTGGCCCAATGAAACAGTATAAAATCAATATTATAATAAAGCAACATTCATTAAAGCACAGTAAAACCGATGGTAGCAAAAGTAGGGAACGTAATTGAAACGAGACTAGGTTAAGAAATGTATTTGAAAAAGAGATTTATTGAAAATAATGCAGAAAATAAGAGTCTACAGTTAAAAAGTCCAAGGAGACTCTGTTCAAATAAACTGAAAAGGAGCAGGTTTTCTGATTACTGGCTGTTTACTCCGGTGTCCTGTGGTGATATGGGTCCACAGCTCTTCCAGTTTGTTTTTAAATAAATAATCACCGCGCTCGCGGCTTAGCGGAGGGGTGTGGTGGCTGTAGCGGGTGTCAGGGCGATCCGCGGTGTGGGCGTTTCTCACCTAAGTGCACAGGTGAGGGACTGCCCACATCCATGACTGTTCCTGGGACTGCTAATGTGCTGCAGCTGCTATGGCCTCTCAATAAACAGAAGTGCGAGTCGGCCAAGAAGGGAAGAAAAAAAAGAAAAGAACAAGAAAGGAAAGAGAATGGGAGGTTGAAGCAAGAAGCAAGAGAGAATCCCGGTGCGAGCGAACGGGCGAGCAAGAGCAGGCAGTTGGAGAAGGCAGGCAGCTGGGAAGAGAGCCCACAAGGGGAGTGTTTGGCCAACACTCAGTGGGGCTGAGAAAGCGGTCGCTCCAGCTGAGCGATTTAGGAGCTGGAGTGACCAGTGGAGGAGTCGACTGACAGTCGATAGGAGCGGGAGTCGATGAGGCTTTGGGCTGGTTGAGCCCCAGCGTGAGCACCTTGGCCGCTGGGGAAATAACCCAAGTCTTGGTCCAGTTGGGAGCCCGATGTAGTCAAGGATCAGAGGGCTACCGGGCTAGATTGAAGGGCAGCTGAACCTGCAGGTAGGCGACTCTCCTGTAGAGCAGCCCAGATGGGTGTAGCAGGGGAGCCGCCATGGTAAAGGAGGACGCCGGGCTTAGTGTTTTTAAAGGATTGCTTCCTGTGCTATTTTACCTCATTGTTTTTAGAAGATTTTCGCGTTGTTTTTAACTTCCACATTTCTTTTATGGATTATTTATTTATTGAACTTTACACTGTTGCACTTTACTTTGAACACTGTTTTTGATTGTCTTTTAATAAAAGCACTCTGCACTTTTGAACAATCCCCTTGTTCCATTGTTATTGCCTCACTGTCTAGCTCATCGCTGACATTAATAATAATAATAATTCATTACATTTATATAGCGCTTTTCTCAGTACTCAAAGCGCTATCCACACAGGGAGGAACCGGGAAGCGAACCCACAATCTTCCACAGTCTCCTTACAGCAAAGCAGCAGCACTACCACTGCGCCACCTGTGAGGATTACTGACGGTGTTGGGTTCAAGGACTCCCGCACAATGGATGGGAGCAGGGAGCTGAACCCTCATTGTCACATGTCCTTATTGCTGGCAGGTTAACCACTGTTAGCTAACAAAATTCACATTTTCTTATTTTATATATTGACTAACCGTCCCCCGCAGCTTCGCCTGTGTATTAGTGAAACAGGACAGTGAGGAGGGCCCTGACCAGCTCTCTACTCCTGACGTCACTCTTCACTGTCCCCTCTGCCTGCAGCCTCTCTCTCGGATTAGCGTGAATATATCGCTCCAGCAAGCAAACTATGATTCTTAGCGCAATGAGAGAAGTCACAAAATCAACCAGAATGTTCAAGCAAATTATAGAAATAAAAAGATCTAAATCCGTTAAGTAGTTCTCTCATTCACTAACTACATGGAGTTAAGTTTACACACCAAGGCAGACGAGTGAGATGGAGGGCCTCGCCCCTCCTCCCCGCAGCCCAATGGGTCTCTTTCAGATTCGCGCTATTAAATCGGTGCAGTAATCGAACTATGATACTTAGCACGATGAGAAAGTCGCAAAATCAATGGAATGTTCAAGCCAATTATAGAAAAAAAACCTGATCTAAATCCCTTAAGTAGTTCTCTCGTGAAAAGCAGACAGACATTCAAAACGGGTCTAAAAAACTATAAGAAATTTTGTGCTTGGACCATGAAATTTTTAAAACTGTTTTTTAGCGAGCACCTATGGGTCAAGAGTAACCTACATTCCAAATTTCAAGTCCCAAGTCCTCATGTTTCGGGAGATTTCGTGATGAGTGAGTCAGAGGTATTTGGCTTTAATATATATCTCTATTATAAAAAAAATCCTGGAGAGAAACAGTAGGGCGACGAGACGTGATCTTAACGTTAAGATCATGGAAGACAATTAAAAGACCCGCGAGGACCTTAAACATGAGACATTGTGCCAAGAGATTGATCCAGGACCGTCTCGCGATGATGTAGAACATGAGATTCTTGCAAGACTCACCCTACTTACAATCAATATCAAATAAGACAACGGGGCAGCAAAACATTCAGTCGTCTAAAGGATTTGAGCACACACAGATCCAGGGTCTCAGCGCATATAAAGCATATAAGGACAATATGTTATAAATGAAACGTCAACTAAGCGAAGAAGAACGCAGCGCAGAGAAAAGAGACCCAAAAGCGTTGGAGAGAAAAAAGAGCAAAAAAGAAAAAATAATCTAGGTGCAAATTCAGAAAATAAGGAAAGTAATTATCATCCCGTAACAAGTGGTATTGAAACAAAGCACGTCCAATCGGGCTCAGAATTAAAAGACAGAGTAAAAGACAAAGTAGAACTTCATAAACATGTTCACAAACGTTGACGCTATACACATGCAGAGCGGATTATATAATCAGTGGAATTCGAATGGCTCAAAAAAAAAAAAACGGTGCGATACACATGTGGAGAAAGTTAAAGAATATGAAAGTAGGAAAATTAGAAAGTATAAAAAAAAGAAAGTAAAGATTGCAGTAGCACAAACAAACGAAAATTATTACTCGAAAAAGGGAAAATAATCACCACAGACTAGGAGTCATTGAAAAAAGAGCAGGACAAAGCGAGGTCAGAAATAAAAGACAGAGTAGAAAACAAAGTAAAACGTCATAAAGAGGTTAAAAAACAAGGGGGCCAAACACATGCAGAGCAGGTTAGAGATAATAAAAACTGGAATTCAAAAGACTCAAAAAAAACATAGACGCGAAACACATGCAGAGCAAGATACAGAATATGAAAGCAGAAAAAAACGACAAGTGTCAAAAAAAGAAAGTAAACATCCCATTAGCGCAAAGAAAGGGAAATTATTACTTGGAGAAATAACTAAAAGGTGAATAAAGATCGAACATATGGACACAGGTGATATGTCAGAAGTATGTAAATATTGTAAGGCTTTGAAGTTTAAGTCAGAGAATTTCAAAAATGTGTTTTACCTCACATGCATTTATTGGTTACTTTGTAAAAAAAATTATTAATTGCTGATGATCGCTTTGTCTGTGCTGAAATTCCAAACAGAGAAACCTATCCTGAATTACGGTACAAAGTCATTAAACACATGTCTCACTGACCTCATTTAAAAGATAACGCATATTGGGACTCCAAAGATTCCAAATATTGTTTTTACATAAGTTCTGAAATAAAAGTGAAACTAATGAAATAGCAACAATTCAAAGAAAAGAAAAATCTTAAAAGTGTGCATCCGGAAAAACAAAAATGGGGGTTGCAGGGGCAAAGTCCCCTAGTATACATTAAAGGACAGTTCAGTACTGGGAGTTTTGGGCATTAATGTCTTCATATGGCTTAATGTTTATGGCATTACACGTGTGATCATGTGAATCATGAAATCTACAAGGTTTGATTTAGGAATAATTATGTTAGGTAGAATTCCCAGTGTTGGCTGGGCAGACTTTTGGCCTTGGAAACTCTGCAGATTTTATTTTTTTCTCCAGCCTAACTGCCGTTTCTTTGATTTTTCTGTCCTCCCAACCATCTGACCTCACCTTGTTATGTTGTTATTTATTCTGTAATTGTATTGCTTATTCTTATTTTTTTTCTCTTCCTGTAACTTTCTTGTTGTCCTCTTGTAAAGCACTTTGAGCTACATTTCTGTATGAAAATGTGCTATATAAATAAATGTTGTTGTTGCTGATTCTCTGTATCCTTCTTATCTTGGTATTCTGACTTTCTTTTCATTCAGATGGTTTCTGATTCTTGTCCCATGTTTTTGGACTGGTGAAACTTCAGTTTATCTTTTTGGCATCAACTCCTGCTCGCAATATTTCAACCTTGTTTCATCTCCTGATCCTTTAATTAAAATCTTTTCACTGTCTCTTGCTAAGACAGAGCAGTCAGAGTGAGGATCTCAGCAGTGGACTGTTGAGTTTCTGTTGGAGTCGTTGTCGGCACTGTTTTTTCTTTGGATTTACTAATTTCTTTTTTATTTCATTTTGTTTTTTGTTTGTTCTAGTTGCTCTCAGATTGTGTACTTGTTTGCTTTGGATTGCCTCTAGCAATTTCATTTTTTGCCGTTTGAGCATTTCTGTTATATTTTATCTTAAATTATATTATATCTTCATTTATAAAGATTCTTTGCGGGTTTTAACAGTTCCTCTGTCTTAATAGGCATTTTTCTGTTCTTGGACTTGTAAAGCCTGCTCTTAATTTTTGGGCCTATGTTGGCCGCAGGATGTAGATAGCAGTTGGAGGCTGACTGACTTGGGGTGAGCATTTTCTGGACAGGCTGGTGAGGGTCCTGGCCTTCTTTTGTGGTGCTTTGGCCATGCCTGTGTTCTCACTATACAAGAGTGAGTCAAAATAAACCTTGTCAAACTGTTTCAAAACAAGAAATAAACCACAGAAGCCAACTCCTTACATGAGAAAACAAAATGTGGGAGCATCAATTCTAGACATAAATATGGACCAGGGTCAAAGAGAACAGAGAAGCAGTTAAAAATTTATGCAGAATAAAGGAATTCTGCTATGTTGCCACTGCTGGACAAAAAAAACCAACACGGAGATTGGGAGATGGCATGTGTTGATAACGATGGAGAGACCACAAATAGCGAATGGTGGGAGCATCTTTCTGAGTGGAGTAGGGACATTAATAGTCAGCATCTGGATTGGACTCCTCCTGCTCATGCAACTTCAGGGAGGAGAAAATATACAGTAAGTGCTGAATATGATATACAGTATGCAGAAAGCAACACTCCAACTGTCAAAAAGACCTTAATATCACCGGTCAGTCCTAACTGATAGATAGATAGATAGATAGATAGATAGATAGATAGATAGATAGATAGATAGATAGATAGATAGATAGATAGATAGATAGATAGATAGATAGATAGATAGATAGATAGATAGATAGATAGATAGATACTTTATTAATCCCAATGGGAAATTCACAACTGTGACATCATGGGAAAGCTAAAGGGTGTAGCACATGGCAACATACTTATTGCCTTTGGAAGGACGTCTCATCTATACAGTGACGTGCAGTGAGGTTCATGGCTAGTGAGGTACTGAGTCCTTCAGAGTCAGATTTACAAATATATGAACCCAAAAGAGTAGCTTATTGACTATTCAGTTGGCAACATGCATATTGGTTATGTTTCATATCTCATCTGCATTCTTTACACACACATGGGTAAGGTGCATATTAGGCTAAGAAAGAACGTTACAGTTATAGCGGCAAGAGAGAGCGGAGAGAGCGCATTTGCTCCTCACCCTCCATGTGTTCTAAATTTACCATTGCAATTCCACAATTCATACTCATTCAATACAAGGATAGAGTGGTGTACAAAAAACGGATTTCAATTTTGACCTTAATTGAAATATTTAGTTTTTATTAAATGCTTTAATCAATTTTAATAGAGACTGTTCAAAAAAAGGATAACAAGAAAAACAAAAGAATATTTTATTTAAGGTCAAAATTTAGTTTTTAAATATTGGATTGATTTTTGCTTAGTCTGATCCCATTTTTTTTTATAAAATTGAAAACCATTTATGGTCTTCCCTTTATTTGTAAATGAAGTCCATGCACCTATCCTTCTCCACGAAAATCTCCATCACTTTCTTTAGTTTAAAAAATCTTAACCTTCTATTTTGGCAGTCAGTCGGAACATAAAATAAAAATAAACGGACCGCTGCAGTGCACTTGACTTTCTGATGTCGCTAACTTATTGGCACCCAGAGCCTCTTCGTAGAAGAACAGCAGCAACAAGCACCTGTTGTGCTCACATGCGCCCCCTTCGGTGCGGCACGGTACTGTCTGCCTCACCTTGTGCATTTCCACTGCGGTGTTATGTTCGATCAGCAAGACTAAGTATGCCACACACATTCATTAAAGATATTAGTCAGACTGTGGAAAGTCAGGGTGTATAATAAACATGTCTGCAAACTTTATTTTGGTGACATACAGAGAGACAGCAACAGGTATGTGGCAATTGCATGAATCAACCCAGTGTGTGAGGGACAGCACAGTCTGAGGTGAGGTGAGGCTCTTCGCTGCCGTGCCTCGCGTTTCTCCCCTGAATTTGAAAAGAAAATGCGCACATTCAGCGATTTTGACTATAAAAATGATCACAATTATTGGAATCATACAGAAAACAAATTTATAGCACAGACCAGCAGACAAATTTATTTTATGTTATCATTATTAGTTTTTTTACTTTTCATGATGACGCCTCTCCTGACCGCACGTCCCTGCATCTACACAGTTTATTAAGTACACCCTCCACCTTCCCACAAATTCTACTTTCTAACACATCACACATCACGTGGTGGTAGTGTATGGTACAAATCAGGTAGAGCAGCATTTCTAGCATCAGTTAATGTTCAGTTGAATGTTGGATTGGGTGACCTTAACGACTTTGAATGTATGTGACAATAGCTGATTCTAAGTCTTCATTATGTAAAGCACTTTGAGCTACTTTTTTTGTATGAAAATGTGCTATATAAATAAATGTTGTTGTTGTTGTTGTTGTGTTTGGTTCCAGCCAATGGGTTTATTATGTTCAACTTTTTCAAGGGGTTTATTGAGAATGATTCAAAATGCATACGGTTACCATACATCCCATATATTCCGGAGCAATCATGTACTTCTTGTTCAGTTTTTATGTTCTGATTTTGTTCTTAAAACTCCTCATTTGTTATTGTTATTTTAAACTAGGGGGCTCTGCCCCCTTCTCGCTTCGCTCGTCAACCCCCTGCCGTTCACGTATGGGAAACAATTTAAACAGATTATTTTCATGGGAATTGTTACATATGCATAATAGACCTATTTTGCATTACAGTGAGTAATTAACCATAGTAAAAAATGTAATAAATTGAAAGAAACTTGTGTTTCATGTTGCGTTACACGTTTTCATTCTGTTTGGCTTTGAAATTAACATGCAAATACTTTTTAAATTTACACTTTTACTGTAAAACTTCTGTAAAAACAATATTTGGAATTAACTTTTCGTCAATGTCGCTTTGAATTTTGATTCCGTGTTTGGAGTTACATTGTGACAACGCAAAGTATAACTGCCCGAGAGTGAATATCGTTTCTTTCTCTCTAATAAATAAACCGACTTTTTTGAATGTTTGTCCCTGTGATTTGTTAATTGTCATAGTAAAACCTATTCTAAGAGTAAACTGTAAACATTTTAATACGAATGGCATATCAAGATCTCCTTTGGTGTCTAATGTTTTCCGCAGAAGATGTACTACATTACCTTTCTTGTCGCCTGTTAAAATTTTACATGTCAGAATTGTTTGACCAATTTTTGAATACAACTAATCTTGTCCTATTGCATAATCCATCACTCACACATAAATTACGCAATAACATTGCAATACATCCACCAGACACCAGACGATGCATTCCCAATCCAGCCGGGAGATATAATCCCTCCAGCGTGTCCTGGGTCTGCCCTGTGGCCTTCCCTTAGTGGGACATGTCCGGAACACCCCCCCAGGGAGGCATCCAGGGGGCATCCTGACCAGATGCCCTAACCACCTCAACTGACTCCTCTCAATGCGGAGGAGCAGCGACTCTACTCCAAGTCTCTCCCAGATAACTGAACTCCTCACCCTATCTCTAAGGGAAAGTCCAGCCACCCTGCGGAGAAAACTCATTTCGGCCGCTTGTATCCGCGATCTTGCTCTTTCGGTCACTACCCAAAGCTCGTGGCCATAGGTGAGGGTAGGAACGTAGATCAACTGGTAAATCGACAGCCTCGCCTTTTGGCTCAGCTCTCTCTTCACCACGATGGACCGTTGCAGAGCCCGCATTACTGCGGATGCTGCACCGATCCATCTGTCAACCTCCCGCTCCATTCTTCCCTCACTCGTGAACAAGACCCCGAGATACTTGAACTTTTCCACTTGAGGCAGTAATGTGATCCCAACCCGCAGACAGCATTTCACCCTTTTCCGGCTGAGAACCATGGCCTCGGATTTAGAGGAGCTGACTCTCATCCCCGCTGCTTCACACTCGGCTGCAAACCGCTCCAGTGAGAGCTGGAGGTCACTGTCCGATGAAGCCAACAGAACCATATCATCCGCAAATAGCAGAGACGAAATTCTGAGGTCACCGAACCGGACCCCCTCCACTCCTTGGCTGCACCTAGAAATTCTGTCCATAAAACTTATGAACAGAATCGGTGACAATGGGCAGCCCTGGCGGAATCCAACCTCAACAGGAAACGAGTCTGACTTATTACAGGCAATGCGGACCAAGCTCCTGGTCCTCCTGTATAGGGACTGAATGGCTCGTAACAACAAGCCTTGTACCCCATACTCTCGGAGCACACCCCAGAGTATGCTTCGAGGGACACGGTTGAATGCCTTCTCCAAATCCACAAAACACATGTGGACTGGTTGGGCAAACTCCCATGCCCCCTCCAGTATCCTGGCCAGGGTGTAGAGCTGGTCCAATGTTCCACGGCTGGGACGGAATCCGCATTGTTCCTCTTGAATCTGAGATTCGACCGTCGACCGAACTCTCTTCTCCAGTACCCCTGAATAGACCTTACCCGGGGAGGCTGAGGAGTGTGATCCCCCTATAGTTGGAGCACATCCTCTGGTCACCCTTCTTAAAAAGGGAAACCACAACCCCGGTTTGCCAATCCAGAGGCACTGCCCCGGATGTCCATGCGATGTTGCATAGACGTGTCAACCAGGACAGCCCCACAACATCCAGAGCCTTGAGGAACCCAGGGTGAACCCTGGGTGCCAATTTCGTCAGGAAAATACAGGAAAGCATGTGTCCATTGGGCACAGAAGATGATATTTACTGTGGTTTTATTTGTAGACTAGCTGTGCTACCCATCTAAGACAAGCTGAAATCTAAGTAATCAACATATACCTCAGTGTTAACATTTACAGTGCACCATACAATGCCTATGTTGCTGTTCTATGCCATTTGGTATGGGATTTGTATCTTTGTAATGTGCCATCTGCTAGAAAGACGAATGCAATGCATTTTATTACTAAAAATGTTTGTGAGGCACCATCTTTTGAAATGACAGAGACATAGCAAGTGGACGGACACACAGACTCTTATCCTTTTATTAACATAGTGATATAATCTGAACATTCAGTTAATCAAATTTATCCTGTAATTTTCTATCAGTTGTCAAATTTAAGACTACATTTACATGTTTTCTTAAAACTTCTATATATTTCTACCTTAAAAATGTTATAAAGTCTGTGGAGAAACTGTGCAGAATTGTCTAGTCACTGTGAAATGCTTAAAAAGAAAATGATTAAAGAGGACAATAGCAATTAACTGAGTGAAATTATTGACATTTTTTTTCAATTAGTTTACTATGCCTGAAGTATATCTGGACAGGCCAAAATTACATTCAGAAAGATGACACTACACTTTTTTAATTAGGTTTTGGTCTGTACTTAACATTTGAATATATTGTTTACTGTTAATTAATACTTAATTCTGCCAATGACAATTAAAGGGGTCCTTTACTTTTCATTAATACTTGAAAACTGTTTTAGTATGACATGTTCATAGATAACATTTTGCAGGCTTTACCATAAATAAAAAGGCCCAAGTGGCTGAAATTGTTCTTCGTGATTTTTGACAAGTCTGACAGCTTATTGAATGGTTATCAAGCTACGCAATTCCCTAAATAAGTAGACAGGATATCTGAAAAAAGACAGATTTAATATTATCTGATCTCTTGGGGCTCCAGATGTTTGGAAGATATAAACATCGTCACCTTCTGGGAAGGACTACACTTGAAACTTGCTAACATGTCTCTATGGAGAATGAAACTGTCAGGAGAAAGTCTTGTCGATTGTGAATGTTTACACAAAAAAGAGAGAGAAATGTCGGCATGAAGGATTTGAAAAATATGCTGTTACAAAGAGCTGTCTGGGATGCTCGTCTCTTTTAGAAGATTGCTGTTTTGTTGGTGATTGCATCCCGAAATAAATAAACACTAGCTAAAGAAGGGCCCGTGACCTTTTTAAGTTTATTTAAATGCAGCCCAATGAACAGTAATGTGATTAATGGCAAATGTTTATTCAGTGTGCTTGTTAGTGTATGGGATATTCACTCTAAAGTGAATGTGAATTTATTCATTCAGTCTCAAGTTTACTTACCTGACAGGCACAGATAATTGAATATTTGAATTGTTATTTTTTTATAGTCCTATTAAGTAGGGAGAACTTGATAGTCTCTGATTTTTCTGGACAAATTGGCAGAGATTGGGAAGATAACTTTGACTCGTCCTTAGAATGAATATTTAAATTAGGAGCATTAATTGGGAGCTTGTGAGTTCCTCTAACAGTAATATCCTTAAATTTCTATTATTTAAGAACAAGTGAAGGACATTTCACTTTTTAATGCTATTGAAATGTGAAAGCATGAGTTGTCAGGCGAGTTATGAGAAAGCAGGGGCCACTCATCAATTTTATACTGAAAAATAAAAAGTAAACAAAAAATAATGTTTTATTGGCTATAGCCTCAAGTACAGAACATTTTCAAAAAATTGTTTTATGCTTGAAAAATTCACTTCCTGTGTGTTAATGACAGGAGTTGCTCAGGAGAAGTCCCCAAACCCTAAGAGAATTATAAAAAAGTAGAAAAGGATTTAAAACAATAGATAGATAGATAGATAGATAGATAGATAGATAGATAGATAGATAGATAGATAGATAGATAGATAGATAGATAGATAGATAGATAGATAGATAGATAGATAGATAGATAGATAGATAGATAGATAGATAGATAGATAGATACTTTATTAATCCCAATGGGAAATTCACATTCTTCAGCAGCAGCATACTGATACAATAAATAATATTAAAGAATGATAATGATGCAGGTGAAAAACAGACAGTAACTTTGTATAATGTTAAATGTTAATGTTTACCCCCCCCCCCAGATGGAATTAAACAGTCGCATAGTTTGGGGGAGGAACGATCTCCTCAGTCTGTCAGTGGAGCAGGACAGTGACAGCAGTCTGTTGCTGAAGCTGCTCCTCTGTCTGGAGATGATACTGTTTAGTGGATGCAGTGGATTCTCCATAATTGATAGGAGCCTGCTGAGCGGCCTTCGCTCTGCCACAGATGTTAAACTGTCCAGCTCCATGCCAACAATAGAGCTTGCCTTCCTCACCAGTTTGCCCAGACGTGAGGCGTCTTTCCTCTTAATGCTGACTCCCCAGCACACCACCGCGTAGAAGAGGACGCTCGCCACAACTGTCTGATAGAACATCTGCAGCATCTTATTGCAGATGTTGAAGGACGCCAGCCTTCTAAGGTAGTATAACCGGCTCTGTCCTTTCTTGCACAGCGCATCAGTATTGGCAGTCCAGTCCAATTTATCATCCAGCTGCACTCCCAGATATTTATAGGTCTGCACCATCTGCACACAGTCACCTTTGATGATCTCTGGGTCTATGAGGGGTCTGGGCCTCCTAAAATCCACCACCAGCTCTTTGGTTTTGCTGGTGTTCAGGTGTAGGTGGTAATAATAATAATAATAATAATAACAATAATAATAATAAACATGCAGTACAGAATAAATTATCAAAACTCTTTTGGTGCTTGCTTAGATGCATGTCAGTACATCATGCATCCAGCCTCCACGTGCCCTCTCCCTTCCCCAGCTCTTGTCCTCCTGCCAATCGAGAACTTGCCAAACCTTTCCACCCTACTCTAAATCCCCTGAAGGTCTGTCCAGAAGGAGCCATTCAGCTCCTAGCATGGAGCACACTCTTTGAGATGATGCTTCTTTGATGGTACTTTATGGTTCTTTACTGGGTTGTAAGGTTCCTTGAGGAACCATTGCTTGAAAAAGCACCATTTCCTTCTGGGATGGGGTCTTTGCATATAAAGTTGTTTCTTTGTGCTTTGAAAAACTTCCTAAGGTGTAGAAAAAAGCTGAAATCTTTAATGTATGGTAGCAGGAAACTAATAGATTAAGAAAAGCTGGACTTACCCTGTATTATTGTACATATGCAGCCAGAGTCCTTTTAAATTCATGAGCCATTGGTATTTTACAGAGCTGTTACCATCTACTCATGGTTATTTGCCAGTGTCACTGGCAAGACTACAGTGGTGCTCTCTGGCATTATACATTTTACCAGGGCGTATTATGGCCCAGCTGCCATCCTTTACTTGAAGGAGATATTCGTTTGTATGCACTGATCAAGGGCTAAAAGACAGGAGCGTGTTACTACCATTTAAGCCGAAGAAATGTGAAATTTGAAGGTTCGCTTTGCTGTACTGTGCACCAGTGTAGTTGCCGATGCCCCTGCCTTTTCTCCAATTGATTGCTGTCAGCTCCTTTTGTAACCTCAAATCAGATAACACAGCATCAGAAAATGGATGAATGTATAAATGACTGATTAATATTTATTTATGGACAATAGGGAACTGCAATGCTACTTTCATCTATAAATCATGACTGTGAAAGCCCAAAGTGACTAATCAAATGCTGCTGCATCATATTATTGTAAGCATCTCATGATACAGATCTTTAAAAATGCTTTGGATCATTAATTTCCCCACTCAAGGTGAACATTCCTAAACACATCAACAGAAACAGAGGCAAGTGAAAGCAGGTCCCGGCGCTCGCTGTGCAAATCATCGGCTGCTGTAAAAGGTCTGCAGTCTAACCTGTAAATTATTGAAGCCAGGCAGCAGGAAAGCTTTATAAACTTCACATTGAGCGAAGTCCTAAGAAATACACATTTAAAATTTGACTGACTTTAAGATATGACCTGTCTCCGTGAACCCGCCGCAGTCGATACAGCCTGTGATGTGAAAGAAAATGAAACCAAAACACGGATAAAATCAAAAGGCAAATGAATAAACCAATGTTCTTTCTCATCTACTTCTTTGTTACCAGTTTTCATTTTAAACTGATAGATCATGGGCTGTAATCAGCCATGAACTTCAATTAATATTCAATGTGTCACTGAGCTCTGAGTATTCAATTAGCTTTGCGCTCATTTAACCTTCATGTACCATTTCTACCTATTATTATGTTTTTCCTTTTTATTATACTTTATTTTTTATATTATGCTGTAAGAAAATCTCTTTCTACTCTGCCTAATAAGGTCTTTTACACCCGGAGATGTGGAGGGTAGGGGGCTCCTAGTTAAACACTGAATGATTTATTGTACCAGAACATTATCTTAAAGTTATAAAAACCCTCGGCAGGCTGGAACACTGCCGCTGATGACCCGTGTGTCTCCCATGTACTTTTAAATTTCTATAATATTCCACACTTCAAACTTCTGTAAAGTCCAACTGCTCCCAGAGAATATAACGGCCAGAGCACTGAGAGCACTCTGCTCCACCCGTATCTCCGTCGACTTTTATCGGGGTCTCCTGGAAGAGACTGAACACAGGTTTATATGTAAAAAGGTTTATTTAACACAAGGTAAATAATATAAAATTATTATTTGTCTTCAGACTGGGTTGTGTTGTTGCTGAATTTTTTGGTGCAGTTGTGGCTACGAGTTGGCATTGGAAGAGGAAGGACTTCTGCAAAGTGCAATTAACAATACTGAACCTTCTCCACCAGTGCAGCTAATTCTTCCTACTGAATCCTCATGTTATATATCTCAGAGAGCTATGAAAAGTTTAAATTACATAATTTATGTTAGCAGGATGCGGTGGGCTGGCGCTCTGCCCAGGGTTTGTTTCCTGCCTTGCACCCTGTGTTGTCTGGGATTGGCTCCAGCAGACCCCCGTGACCCTGTAGTTAGTATATAGCGGATTGGATAATGGATGGATGGATGTTAGCATGATTTAATTGTTTTAATAAGAATGAAAAAAATACAGTCTCAAGGGTGACTGAACAGCCATCAGATCAATTTTGCATTGTCCTTTTGACAGTTTGATATGTAACGTATCTGATCTTTGTCTCAGGTCCTCAATATATGAGCTTCTTCTGTAAGGCTGTAAGGAAAGGGGTTTCTTTCAGACACCAAGCTGGGACTATAATTTTTTTTTTTTCATTTAGTAACTTTGCCCAGGATTGTTAAGTGCTTTAAATTTAACTTGCCATCTGCACATTTTCATTCCCTCTTTTGAGACATCTTTTTCTGTCAAAGCAAATGGTGCACAAGAGTGTATCCAAGCATCACTGGGTGCAAGACAGGAACCAACAGAAACCTCCAACACTCATGATCACTCAGTATTGTGCCAGTCAATGTAACGGGTCATGGGAGACAATACGTATATAAAGTCTGCAGTGATTGTCGCCAGAGCTGTGGCATAGCAGTCTGCATTGCTGCACCAGTGTGGTATCACGTTGATCTTTTTGTAATGAGACTGATGATTGCTCTAATCCTAGTGCATAGGCATGGGTGCCACCTTCAGCAACTGTGCAGCATGTGCATTGAATTATGATTGTACTAGACAAAGAGCCCGTTTCGACAACGTAAGATGAAATGGGCATGAGTGGAATAGTAATAAGTATAAGCACCACAAACCTGATATAGGTGTATTGAATGAATGCATAATTGAATCAGAATGCGTAATTAGGCCTCGAGCTGTAGTCGAAATCGCCTTTCAGGCCTCTAGAGCTTTAATCAAAGTCGCCATTCTCTTTGAATTTTCGCAGCCGTAAATCCGCCGCCTGCTGCGATGTTGGAGTTGGATGTCAGTCAAAGTCGCCTTTCTCTTTGAATTTTCGCATCCGTAAATCCGCCTCCTGTCGCGATGTCGGTCTCGTAAGGTTTGTTCGGGCAGCTGCGCAGAAGGCGACTGCGCATTCGGCTTCGGACGTGAGTGAGTGAGTGAGTGAGTGAGTGAGTGAGTGAGTGAGGAGGCTGGCGAATTATATATAAGATTATTAATAATTGGGAATTCTTATGATCTCTTCTGTATTTAATTTTTCCTTTCTCTTATTTATGTCTTAGGTAACAATTTTCTTTCCTATCTGAGGTGTTGGAATATGAGAATTCCTGATATCTGAATTATTTTTTTGAGAAGATAGATAGATAGATAGATAGATAGATAGATAGATAGATAGATAGATAGATAGATAGATAGATAGATAGATAGATAGATAGATAGATAGATAGATAGATAGATAGATACTTTATTAATCCCAAGGGGAAATTCACATACTCCAGCAGCACCTTACTGATACAAAAACAATATTAAATTAAAGAGTAATAAAAATGTAAATAAAACCAGACAATAACTTTGTATAATGTTAATGTTTAACCCCCCCAGGTGGAATTGAAGAGTTGCATAGTGTGGGGGAGGAACGATCTCCTCAGTCTGTCAGTGGAGCAGGACGGTGACAGCAGTTTGTCACTGAAGCTGCTCCTCTGTCTGGAGATGATCCTGTTCAGTGGATGCAGTGGATTCTCCATGATTGACAGGAGTCTGCTCAGCGCCCGTCGCTCTGCCACAGATGTCAAACTGTCCAGCTCCATGCCAACAATAGAGCCTGCCTTCCTCGCCAGTTTGTCCAGGCGTGAGGCGTCCTTCTTCTTTATGCTGCCTCCCCAGCACACCACCGCGTAGAAGAGGGCGCTCGCCACAACCGTCTGATAGAACATCTGCAGTATCTTATTGCAGATGTTGAAGGACGTCAGCCTTCTAAGGAAGTATAGCTGGCTCTGTCCTCTCTTGCACAGAGAATCAGTATTGGCAGTCCAGTCCAGTTTATCATCCAGCTGCACTCTCAGGTATTTATAGGTCTGCACCTTCTGCACACAGTCACCTCTGATGATCATGGGGTCCAGGAAGGGTCTGGGCCTCCTAAAATCCACCACCAGCTCCTTGGTTTTGCTGGTGTTCAGGTGTAGGTGGTTTGAGTCACACCATTTAACAAAGTCCTTGATTAGGTTCCTATACTCCTCCTCCTGCCCACTCCTGTTGCAGCCCACGATAGCAGTGTCGTCAGCGAACTTTTGCATGTGGCAGGACTCCGAGTTGTATTGGAAGTCCGATGTATATAGGCTGAACAGGACCAGAGAAAGTACAGTCCCCTGTGGCACTCCTGTGTTGCTGACCACAATGTCAGACCTGCAGTTCCCAAGACGCACATACTGAGGTCTGTCTTTAAGATAGTCCATGATCCATGCCACTAGGTATGAATCTACTCCCATCTTTGTCAGCTTGTCCCTAAGGAGCAGAGGTTGGATGGTGTTGAAGGCGCTAGAGAAGTCCAGAAACATAATTCTTACAGCAGCACTGCCTCTGTCCAAGTGGGAGAGGGATCGGTGTAGCATATAGATGATGGCATCCTCCCCTCCCACCTTCTCCTGGTATGCGAACTGCAGAGGGTCGAGGGTGTGGTGTACCTGTGGCCTCAGGTGGTGAAGCAGCGGCCGCTCAAAAAAAAAACATGTATTTAACATTGTTGAAAAAAATTTGAGCTGCTTTCACAACCATTTTGTTTTGTATTTGGGCACCGATATTTTGTGAGACATTCTTTGTCAAGACATGATTCCTGGTTGCTGGGGCATGGTCACGAGGGGCACACGGTGTTTGATATCAGTAACACAGAGGTTTAAAAAGTCACCACCGGCATTCATGTGTCATCTGAGTTTGTGCATAAATCCTGTCACACGTGTGCATTTGGGAGACAACTTCAGGACACATCAAATATTAATTTAACCCCGAGCTGGGGGTTGGCACCTCTCCTTAATGCCTAGTGAAAGATTGACAGATGAAGATTTATGACATCACTTCCTGTGCTGGCCTCCTGAACCCGCCTTTTCTTCCTGCCCGTTCCCCTTCCTTCTTCAGTCTTATTGATGACTCGCGTCTGGATGTGTGTTTTGTTGTTTTCCTTTTTGTTGCAACTTCTTCAATCATACAGAGAACACCAAACCTTTATGATGTCTCCTTGTTTTCTTGTTGCAGTCCCTAAAAGACTTACAGTAGGTGTGAGTTTGTTTCTATTCACTCTGTTTTTTAAAATATTTCACAACAGTTTTTCACTAAGAATTTTGGGCTTGGTGAATGTGCTTTTGACTGTTTTAACTTTGTATGTTTCTTTAACTATGTCTCATTCTCTTAATCTTTCTCCTTAAAATTCTGAAAATAGAATTATCAGATAAGAAAAAAATTGCGATCCTGAGATGGCACGCATATATTGGGGCATGCAGTGGGATATAAAAGATATCCACAAACAAATCAAGGATATTTTGACTTCCCTAGTTCAGGCTGTGGAAGCCCTTAATAACATTAATCACAGACTTCGGAATATGTCTCCCCTTCAAGCTTCGGCAAGCACCAGCCACTTAAAAGAACTCGTCTTGCAGCATCCAGTCAGACATACAAGAGATACAAAGAAATGCAGCCGTTTTCTTTCTTTCTTTCTTTTTTTTTCTTTTCTGATTTGGGCATTTTTATTTCAGTCACATTTGGTGTACACAAAAATGTACAAGAAAATGTACAGAATTTACAAGTATTACAAATAGAATCCCTTTATAACTTTAAAACCTTTTAGAAAAAAATAAACATTATAAACATTGTGGAGACCAGCCTCGACATAAACAGGCAGACACCAATGTTCAAATCACCACACACGTTTATTTACAATTATTTACAATAAATAATGTCCCGCACACAACCCCGTGCCTCCTCACCACACACCCTCAGTCCAGGCCTTTCAAAATCCTGTCCTCTCTTTGCCACCTCCACTCCTCTCCTCTGAGCGTCGTCCTCTTCTATCTGACTCCAGCTGACGACTGGAAGGAGGTGGCCCCTTTTATGTTCACCCGGACGTACTCCAGGTGCCCTCTGATGAGCTTCCTGCGGCACTTCCTGGTGTGGCGGAAGTGCCGCATGAGCACCCGGAAGCACTCCAGGTGTCCCTGGTATTCCTTCTGCCAGCACCTCCGGGTGTGGTGGAAGTGCTGACGTCCAGGGCTCCATAGTCTTCAGGGCCCCCCTGGCAGTGGCCACGGGCCCCTATAGGGTTGAGCTTCCATGCTCAATTCCCGTGGCCCCCATACAATGTGAATTTCCCATTGGGATTAATAAAGTATCTATCTATCTATCTATCTATCTATCTACAAACCCGTGGCCCGCGGGAGACATAGTCCCTCTCCTGGTTCTTCTCGCCGTCCCGGCTGGGCACAGTCCCCAGCCGCGCACCACAACATGTATATCAGATTAATGGTATACAACACTATGAAAAATAAAAACAATGCGTTTTTCGACAGTGGAATGCAGACATTTCCTTAATCAGTGGATGTCAAATTTAGTGCACCATTTTTGGCTAAGATTTTTAGGTTACATTTTAGGTTTGAGGAAAATGCCTTTGACCATTTTGGCTATAACTTTGCATTTTTTTAAACTATTTCTCATTCTCCTGAAAACAAAAACCAACAATTCAGGGCACAGATTCCCCAAAGAATTGTTGCAGTTATGATTCCAGGCTTTCTTGCATTTTTGTGCAAGGATGAAATACAAATGGGGAGAATGTAAAGGAACAGACTTTTTTTATTTCCTTTAGATTCCTGACTCTTTGATGTGAGGAAATTCTAATATTCTGCATGCCCACTAGAAGAAGATTTACACATAGACGTGGAATTTTTTTTCCCATTGCATTTGACCATATTCTTACTGTGGATTTCACCTGCATAGTCAATATGTACTGTACATATCATTTAAATTATCCATCCATCGACCCATTCAAAATGGGCTTTTAGAGCACCAGAACCTTTACTGGCAGTAGACAGACAGGGCGCTACATTATCTAAACCTATCCAGACACATTTCCATTTCAATGTGTCAGTCATGGATAAACTTGAACTTCCTTGATTTAACACAATGGTCTCAGAGACATGTGCATTTTGTCAAAGTGAAAGAAATCTGGTAGATTTGTATTTTATAAACAGACTAGCAAAATACCCGTGCTTCGCAGCGGCGAAATACCGCCTTAAAATTGTTATTAAGAAGAAAAGTAAACCTTTTTAAACTGAGGGAAAATATACAAATAATTATTTGTTAAGGATCTCTTTGTATACCATGTTGTCAGTTCGGCCCTCCGGTTGTAAAATGACCAAGCTGTGCGCTGAGCTTACTCTTGAGCATGCAACGTACAGTTGGCCATGTGAAAAGCAATCTTGCCTCAAATCAATGCCAACCTTTGTAGGGTTTGTCCCTGAGACTTATTGTCATTGCGAAGCAGACCCTTACTGGAAATTGGAGGCGTTTGAATTGAAATGGGAGATCAGAGGGTATAACAGGGATGCGAGGAATAAAAACTCTCTCCCCTGAGCCACTGGCAGTAAAAATAGTTGCCTCAATTAGGTTCTTTTGCAGACACGTGACCTGAAGTCTCGTGCCGTTACAAAGTTTCGGTGGCTGTATGCAAATCCACAATCGGCTTTTTTGAGCCAAACCTGTTGTTTTCATATGAGCTGCTTTTTATTATTGGGATCATACCTAGAAACAGAAGCTCTATTAACTTGTGGATTTGCGTGCGAATATTTAGCGACAGCGTGTCTATTAACTTGTGGATTTTTCTGCGAGTATTTGGCGGCAGCGTCACAAAGTTGTTTCTGTCTAGCTGCATCAGAAAATGTACCACGACGTCTGACACGCCTCCTTTTTATCGTTTTCTCACAGCTTGGATTGCTGCTTTCAGAATCGGTTTGAGTTTCATGGTTTGTTTCAATTACGTTAGTATTTGCAAGACTTGTTGTGTTGAAGTGACATTCGGCATCTGTCAAGCGTTGTAAGCATACAACCAGTTTCATCGATAACTTCGCATCCAGATTTTGAGAGTTGAAACATTCATAAATATCAAAGTGTCCACTACTCAAATCGTCACCTGTGAATCTAAGATGTTTAAGAGGCATTGCCGGTTCTCCAAACGTGTAAAATAGGCAGGCAGCCAACTACGTGGGAGGCCGGGGGATGCAGGACACAGGACGCAACCCCGCCTCACACAGCGGCCGAGCTGCAGGCTATGGACGTATATATGTACGTAAGTAGGATTCAGTTATGACCGTTATGCGTAGAATTTCGAAATTAAACCTGCTTAACTTTTGTAAGTAAGCTGTAAGGAATGAGACTACCAAATTTCAGCCTTCTACCTACACGGGAAGTTGCAGAATTAGTGATGAGTGAGTCAGTGAGTGAGGGCTTTGCCTTTTATTAGTATAGATGAGCAGGTGTCCTTTTAATGGGTTTTCGTACCCTTTTAGACTTACCGTATGTACTCACATATAAGTCAGGTCACGAAAAATCAGACCCGACTTATACGCCCATTCAAAAATGCGACACTTAATTTTTTTTTTCTTGCCTCCTTCAATCTTGCATCAGTTTCTCAGACACATCGAATTTTGTTGCAGCAGTGCACTTACCAATTTCTTTCGCTACTTAAACAACGTTTAATTTAAAACCAGCTTCATATTTTCTTCTGAACAAACGCTCCATTGTAGATAAGGGATGCTCTTATGATAAAGGTGTATGAGGGTGTGAGATACAAAAAACACACAACAGTGCAAACGTCACTTCATAATAGTTTGGGTATTACCGTGTGGTCACGTAGGCACAATAGAGAGTGAGAGAGAGGGGTTAGGAGCACATGCTGACACAGCGCATTGCCGCACCCACATAGAAAAAAAACGGCAGTGTGCGCCGTACTGTAGTTACTCTCTCAGGTGGGTCTTAGCATATCATAATCTCTTAGACCAATAGCGTGAGTTTTCTGTATTCAACTTATACGACCGACATTATAAAATACCAGAAATGATATAGTAAGATCAAGTCCCGACTTATACGCTGGAGAACTTATCCGCGAGTATATACGGTACTCCCAGAGTGCTTTATGGAGCTTAAGTATTTCTGAATCAGCAGGTAGATATTTATAAAAGTGGGAGCCAACAGTGCGGGGAGCGGTGTCCTGTTTCGTGTTCCTGTATGTAAGGCGTGATTATCCTGCAGTGAGGAGCTGCAGTTTATTTTACCAGTCTATCTGAAGAACATGAATCCCTATCTTGGCATCCATCTGCAAGAGTCATTTAAGATCAGGAGGGAGGTAACCTCCAATATCATTTTTTCACCATTTCTGACCAGTCCTACCAGAAGGATCAAACTCTTCACTTTTACCTCAGAACTGTTGCTTTTATAATTTACCCAATTTGAAACTTTCATACCTCTTTTGCCAACTTTGCCATCTCATCACTGCTTTGCGGATCGTTAATAATTTAATGAATATGGATTCATCATTGTATCAAGTTTTTTAGGTTTGTAGTTTGTATATATTGGGAATTCTTGAAACAGTACAGAAAATAAAGTGAAACAGTCTCAATGATTTTAACTCATGTGTGTTTTTATTACAAACAGCAGGATAAACAATGACAAGAGTTAAAGAGGAACATTCCACATTCTTCCAGCAAACAGCAATAATACACTGCCACCTAGTGGTAAGATAAACAGTAACTGCTAAACTCTATATACAGGGTGTCCTCGGGTTACAAGGTCTCGACATACTACGTTTACAACGCTCACTCCCATAAAAACTTTAAAAAATGGAGTGTTTCAGCTTACGCCATTAGTGTCGTACTTACAAACTACGTGGGCGAACTAGTTTGGTTGTGCGCAGTGGAAGAATACGCAGTAACACAGCGTATGAGTGAGGGAGTTTGCAAACTAGTTTGGTTGCGTGCGGCACAAGTGTTCCATTTGTGTTTCTTTGTTTGCCATTTTTTGGCCCTTATCGTGGCCCCTAAGCAAAAGTCACTCTTCAGATGGTAGTGCTTTGAAGAAGAGGAAGGCCATCACAATGGATGTGAAATTAGACATCGTAAAGAGATCAGAAGGAATAAAGGTAAGCAATTTTTTTTACACTCATTTTTTCTGTTCCTACAGTACAGTACAGTATATTTATGTCCTTTTCCTTTTTCTGTGGCTTAGTTGTGTTTTTATGTTCTAGATTATGATTTTGCAAATGTATTAGGATAGGTAAGTGACTTAGGCTAGGGTGTGTTTCGACTTACACCAAAATTCAGGTTATATCACTGTTATAGGAACGGAAGTGTGTCGTTACCCGAGGAACCCCTGTATTGTAGTTGTTGTATTAAACATGTATTATCTTACTTCAATAGTATATCTAGTGCCTGTATATACTATTCAACTCCTTGGGAAAGTTCACATTTTCTTGTTATACAACTTTGAATCACAATGGAATGAATTTTGGGATTTTGACACTGATCAGCAGAATAAGGCTCATTAATGTCGAAGTGAAAACACATCTCTGCAAAGTGGTCTAAATTAATTACAAATAAAACAATTGAGTGTTGTGGCATACTGGGGCCATACAGCTCCCCAAACCTGGACATAGACACGCACAAAGACACAAGTGCAAAAACAACACTTCGTGAGGCAGCTCTATTTCCCTCTACCTAATTCAGAGCACAGTATACAATTATTCACAGCCACAATGCTCAGTCCTTTCTTCCGTCTTTCTCTGTCATCCACTCCTCTCCCAGTAAGCTTTGTCTTCCTCCTCCCGACTCTGGCTCCTTGAACAGAGTGAGGTGGCCTCTTTTATAGTGCACCCAGAAGTGCTGCAGGTGCTCTCCGATCCTCTTCCTTGGGTGTGGTGGAAGCGCTGCATGCCAGGGTTCCGGAATTGTCCAGACACCCCCTGGCGGTGGCCACGGGCCCCAATAGGGTTGAGTTTTTAAGTTCCAAACCCATGGCCCCAGTGTAAGCCAGGGGGCTCTCATGTTCCGAGAGAGGTATTACCCTGAATTTGTTCTCTCTCCCGGTCCTTCCATCACAGGGGCGTCCCGGCCAGGCAAGTCCCCCAGCTGTCCGCCACAGTGTATAAGTATTCACTACTGCAGCCAGTTGGTTCAGAAGTCCCTTCATTAGTTCAATGGAGATGACCTGTCTGTGTTTCAGTTGATTGTAGTCTAAATGCAGTTGAATGCAGAGGGTCCAACTTGTGGTGAGGCAATATGGTGGCCTAACCTCCAAAATGAAGACAAAAGGTCACTCCAAGCAACTCTGTGGAAAATGAATTGAAAAGTACAAGTCAGGGGATGGAGAAAAGTCATCAAATATCCAATTGAATCAATTATTAAAAGATGGAAACAGTATGGCACAGCTAGCACAGGCCATCCAAAATCACTGAATGATCGTGCTGCTATGTTTGAACGCTGCATATTATCAGGAAGATATCATCCCCACTATGAAACATGGCAGTGGCAGCATCATGATGTGGGGATGCTTCTCTGTAGCAGGTCCTAGCAGGCGATGAATGCAGCAAAATATGAGGAAATCCTAGAGGAAAACCTGAGGCAGTCTGCAAGAAGCCAGCGCCTTGGGAGGTTTCTTTTCCAGCAAGTCAATGAACCCAAAGATACAAGGGAATGGTTTAAAAAACAACAATGTGAATGTCCTGGAGTGACCGAGTCAGAGTCCAGAGTTCAGTCCAAATGAGAATTTGTGGCTGGACATGACAAAAGGGATGGTCACCATACAGCGTGACAGAGCTTGAGGAGTCTTGAAAAGAAAAATGGAGGAAAACTGCTGTATACAAAGGCTGAGAGACCTGAGTACAAAGTCTCAAAGCTGCCACAGTTGCCAAAGGTGCATCTACTAAATGCTGACTTGAGAGAGGTGAATACTTATGTGACATTTTTTTGTGTGTTTTATGTTTGTAATTAATTTAAATCACGATGCAGATATGTTTCACTGTTACATTAAAGAGTTATTTTTCTGTTGGCCAATGTCGAAAAAGACAAATGAAATCTACTGTGACTCAAGTGTTGTTCAATAATAACATGTGAAAACATCCAAAGGGGTGAATATATTTTATACATGCCTTATAGATATGAGGGGTGGGTGGTAATTGCGTGTGGAACTATGCTTTATGTGAAAATGTAAATGTGAGAGACTATGGTAAATTATTGTACAATTATTGTGTTTCTTTCTTTCAATACATCTTATTAGAAACATTAACTGCATGGCTGAAGGTGGGATGGGTGGAAATTGGAAGGTTGAGTGGAGGGACTTAACATTGGCTTTTCTGACCTTGGCTTAAATAAAATAAATCATAGTCATCCCTAGTAAAGTGAACTACATGAACGTGGTCTCTCCTGAGATTAAACCCTAACAAAGCATTGATAAAGATAACATTTAACATACTACAGTGCCACAAAGAGTAAAGGAATACATGATAATCAAAGCTCAAGATACTAAGAAAACACATCCCAACATCAATTTACAATAAAACTGTACAGTAATCCCTCGCTATATCGCGCTTCGCCTTTCGCGGCTTCACTCCATCGCGGATTTTATATGTAAGCATATTTAAATATATATCGCAGATTTTTTGCTGGTTCGCAGATTTCTGAGGACAATGGGTCTTTTAATTTCTGGTACATGCTTCCTCAGTTGGTTTGCCCAGTTGATTTCATACAAGGGACGCTATTGGCAGATGGCTGAGAAGCTACCCAACTTAATTTTCTCCCTCTCTCTCTTGCGCTGACTTTCTCTGATCCTGACGTAGGGGGATTCAGCAGGGGGGCTGTTCGCAAACCTAGACGATACGGACGCTCGTCTAAAAATGCTGAAAGATTATCTTCACGTTGCTACCTTCTGTGCAAGCTGCTTCCTGAAGCGACATGCTGCACGGTGCTTCGCATACTTAAAAGCTCGAAGGGCACGTATTGATTTGTGCTTGTTTGTTTTTCTCTGTCTCTCTCTCTCTCCCTGCTCCTGACGGAGGGGGTGTGAGCTGTCGCCTTCAACAGCTTTGTGCCGCGGTGCTTCGCATACTTAAAAGCCAAACAGCCCTATTGATTTGTTTGCTTTGCTCTATCTATGTGACATTATCTGCTCCTGACGCGCACTCCTTTGAAGAGGAAGATATGTTTGCATTCTTTTAATTGTGAGATGGAACTGTCATCTCTGTCTTGTCATGGAGCACTGTTTAAACTTTTGAAAAAGAGACAAATGTTTGTTTGCAGTGTTTGAATAACGTTCCTGTCTCTCTACAACCTCCTGTTTTTTTGCGTAACTCTGTTGACCAAGCATGACAATATAAAAATAACCATATAAACATATGGTTTCTACTTCGCGGATTTTCTTATTTCGCGGGTGGCTCTGGAACGCAACCCCCGCGATGGAGGAGGGATTACTGTATTAATATGTATCATAAAAAATCAACTATAGGGGTAGACACACTTTATGGTGCAAGTTAATTTGTATCTCACTGAGCCTGCCTGGGCACGACGTACGATATAACTCATATTTCAATACACAGCCACTACAGACACAGCCAGCTTGCTGGTGATCTTTGCTGTCTCGTCTCAGTTATCTACATTAGTGCTGCCATCTAGTGAAGAGCTATAGAATTTTTTTTGTAGTCGTAACACAAATACAGTAATCCCTCCTCTATCGCGGGGGTTGCGTTCCAGACCCCCCCGCGAAAGGTGAAAATCCGCGAAGTAGAAACCATATGTTTATATGGTTATTTTTATATTGTCATGCTTGGGTCACAGATTTGCGCAGAAACACAGGAGGTTGTAGAGAGACAGCAACGTTATTCAAACACTGCAAACAAACATTTGTCTCTTTTTCAAAAGTTTAAACTGTGCTCCATGACAAGACAGAGATGACAGTTCTGTCTCACAATTAAAAGAATGCAAACATATCTTCCTCTTCAAAGCAGTGCGCGTCAGGAGCAGAGAATGTCAGAGAGAGAGAGAGAGAGAGAGAGAGAGAGACAGAGAAAAACAAACAATCAGAAATCAATACGTGCCCTTCGAGCTTTTAAGTATGCGAAGCACCGTGCGGGAAGCGTGTCGCTTGACAAAGCAGCTGCACAGAAGAGAGCAACGTGAAGGTAATCATTCAGCATTTTTAGACGAGTGTCCGTATCGTCTAGGGGTGCAAACAGCCCCCCTGCTCACACCCCCTTCGTCAGGAGCAGAGAATGTCAGAGCAAGAGAGAGAGAGAGAGAAAAGCAAACAATCAAAAATCAATATGTGCTGTTTGATCTTTTAAGTATGTGAAGAACAGTGCGGGAAGCATATCGCTTGACAAAGCAGCCACATGTAAGCCCAGCAAGGAACAGAGCAATGTGAAGGTAATCTTTCAGTGTTTCTTGAGGAGCGGCTGTATCCTCTAGAGGTGCGAACAGCCCCCGTGCTCACAATATATTTGAGGAGTTTTATTTAATACGTAATACGCACTCTGGTTGTATGAAATCAACTGGGCAAACCAACTGAGGAAGCATGTACCAGAAATTAAAAGACCCATTGTCTGCAGAACCAGCAAAAAATCCGCGATATATATTTAAATATGCTTACATATAAAATCCGGGATGGAGTGAAGCCGCGAAAGTCGAAGCGAGATATAACGAGGGATTACTCTAGTGCTGTAAATAGACAGTCCATAGTTATGTCTTTGAAAACATCACAAACCTCTTTTGCAAACAGCTGGATGTGTTGCAAGATGAATATCTTGATGATAATAACAGTGATAGAGATAATGATAATCAATTGGATGATGTGGAATCTGTAGAGTCTGGCACTGATGCAGATAAGCTACCCTGAAGGCGTTTCTTTGTCACAAGGCATCCAACTTGTCATGGCTGTCAGGACAGCACTACATGGAAAATGTGCAAACTGTCACCAACTACCAAATGTGTTGTGTGTAACAATTGTGGACAGCACAAAGAAACCTGTTGTATTTACAGCACGTGTCCTTGTAAGTCTGCAGTCTGCGAGGTGCCATCCTTCAAGGACTCTCCTTCAAATAGAGACTTTTAGTCATGTGGCTCGTCAAAATAAAGTAATTAACAGTCTCTTAACATTTTTAACAGATTTATTATTGATAGTAAAACCATTTCTTTCTGATACATTTCTTTACATTTTTGATAAAGTTCATTATTAATCATGTACAGTATGCATAGACTAGGTAACAAATGGTCTAGCAGTCAATGTGTTAAGAGGCCAACTGTATTAATGTGACCAGCTCCAGAGTAGGAGCCTGCTCTTCTTCAATTTAAAAAAACAAAACAAATTAACACACTACTGACTAGTGCTAATAGGTATTCCAGACATAAAAACTACACTCTAACAGAGGGAGGCATTCTGTAGAATATAAATCTTGTAATGACAAAGGCTGGAATACTCTCAAGTGACTGTCCTCAGTCCGACTCAAGACACAAAGGACACTAAATCGGCATCGACACTTTTCTGTGGCACTTCATATCATGTTATTCATGGTAATGAATGCACAAGAAAAGAGCATAGCTGACCTCTCCGCTGACGACTGAATTAGATAGCTTGTGTTTCGCTTGACTAGCACAACCATCCTTACATATTAAAGGCTCACACGTCAAGGATTTTTTATTTTAAAAAGCAACATTCACAGAAAGCAAAATCAGAAACCCATTACAAAGATTACATTGTGGTATACAATAATCCATGGCACTGCCAGCACAATGCAGGCAGGTGGCTATATTCAGTGTTAACTTATGAGTCAATGAAATATGAATGATGATGATGACAGTTTTTGTCACTGCTTTTGTTAACAAAACAAAAAGCGCACACAGTTAAGATCTGCTGAAACTCCTAACACTCCAAAAGTATTTCAGCACATTTTCTGTAATTTAGTTAAAATTCTATTACAGCACTAAGAAACAAGCTGGTAAGTTTTTGCCCCCTCAGAAAACATGTTTCAGATCCCCATAAATTGATGGCTATATAGCAGTCACCTTCTCGTCTGCTCTTTGGAGAGAGTCATTACTAAGAATCATTGTGCCAGTAGAGAGGGTTTGCAAGTCAGTCCTTGTCTAAAGTGCCTAACCTGATAAGAATAACAGCCCACTCAATTCATCTGTGAAATACTTCATTGCTGTCAGCAGTACTCTGTGGTCGCATGCTCCTAACCTTCAACATCTCAATACAGGGCTGGCAGAGACAAGAGGGATGGCTGGAGAGATTCCCCTGCTGTTTATTTTGCTCTCCCAATGAAAGCCCTGTCTTTGCCTGTCAGCACTCAAGCAGCCATCAACACAGAAAGTATTAGCGCTTGCAACATCCTTCTTTTGGTGACTCACCGAATAAGACATTATTATTCTGCCCACCGAGTGAGAAAATGCAAATCTTTAGTCTAATGTCTCTCTCAAACAGTCTGCAGCGACAAATTTTCACTTTCAGATTTGGAGTATTTCAGACATTCTGCCTGCAATGATTTACAGAGAATTATGTTGAGTGAGATACATAACCCAGCCACAGGGGATGAACAAACCAGTGTGTTTCTTCGTGCTGATCCCAAGCCCGGATAAATGGGAAGGGTTATGTTAGCAAGGGCATCCTGTGTAAAATTTTGCCAAATCAATATGCGGACAACAATACAAATTTCCATATTGGATCGGTCGAGCCCCGGGTTAACAACGACCGCCACCAGTACTGTTAGCCAACAGGGTGCTGGCGGAAACTGGGCTACTGTTAGCCGAAGAAGAAGAAGAAGCAGGAGAAGAAGAGGGGGAGACATGTCTGGAGGCAGGAGGAGAGGAGGACAGTAAAGAGAGTGGAACTGAGGGTAGGAACTCTGAATGTTGGCAGTATGACTGGTAAGGGGAGAGAGTTAGCAGATATGATGGAGAGAAGGAAGGTTGATATATGGTGCGTGCAAGAGACTAAATGGAAGGGGAGTAAGGCCAGGTGGATTGGAAGTGGATTCAAATTGTTCTATCATAGTGTGGATAGGAGGAGAAATGGAGTAGGAGTTATTCTGAAGGAACAGTATGCCAAGAATGTTTTGGAGGTGAAAAGAGTGTCAGACAGAGTAATGATTATGAAGCTGGAAATTGGAGGTGTGATGATGAATGTTGTTAGTGCATATGCACCGCAAGTTGGATGTGCAATGGGTGAAAAAGAAGATTTTTGGAGTGAGTTGGATGAAGTGATGAACAGTGTACCCAAGGGACAGAAAGTGGTGATTGTAGCGGATTTCAATGGACATCTTGGTGAAGGGAACAGTGGAGACGAGGAGGTGATGGGTAGGTATGGTGTCAAGGAGAGGAATGAAGAAGGTCAGAGGATAGTGGATTTTGCCAAAAGAATGGACATGGCTGTGGTGAATACGTATTTTAAGAAGAGGGAGGAACATAGGGTTACGTATAAGAGTGGAGGAAGATGCACACAGGTAGATTACATCCTATGCAGAAGAGTTGATCTGAAGGAGATTGAAGACTGCAAAGTGGTGGCTGGGGAAAGTGTAGTTAAGCAGCATAGGATGGTGGTCTGTAGGATGAGGCTGGAGATCAAGAAGAGGAAGAGAGTGAGGGCAGAGCCAAGGATTAAATGGTGGAAGTTGAAAAAGGAAGACCACAAGGTTGAGTTTAGGGAGGAGGTAAGACAGGCACTGGGTGGCAGTGAAGAGTTACCAGACACCTGGTTAACTACAGCAGATGTAGTAAGGGTAACAGCAAGAACGGTGCTTGACATGACATCTGGAAAGAGGAAGGAGGAAAAGAAAACCTGGTGGTGGAAACGAGGAAATACAGGAGAGTATACAGATGAAGAGGATGGCAAAGAAGAAGTGGGATAGTCAGAGAGATGCAGAAAGTAGACAAGAGTACAAGGAGATAAGGCACAAGGTGAAGAGATAAGTGGCGAAGGCTAATGAAAAGGCGTATGATGAGTAGTATGAGAGGTTAGATACTAAGGAGGGAGAAAAGGACCTGTACCGATTGGCTTGATAGAGGGACTGAGCTGGGAAAGATGTGCAGCAGGTTAGGGTGATAAAGGATAAAGATGGAAACATACAAGCGAGGAGAGTGTGTTGAGCAGATGGAAAGAGTACTTTGAGAGGCTGATGAATGAAGAGAACGAGAGAGAGAAGAGGTTGGATGATGTGGAGATAGTGAATCAGGAAGTGCAATGGATTAGCAAGAAGGAAGTAAGGACGGCTATGAAGAGGATGAAAAATGGAAAGGTCGTTGGTCCAGATGATATACGTATGGAAGCATGGAGGTGTTTAGGAGAGATGGCAGTGGAGTTTTTAACCAGATTGTTTAATGGAATCTTGGAAAGTGAGAGGATGCCTGAGGAGTGGTGCTGATATATAAGAATAAGGGGGATGTGCAGGAATGCAGTAGCTACAGGGGGATAAAATTGATGAGCCACAGCATGAAGTTATGGGAAAGAGTAGTGGAAGCTCAGTTAAGAAGTGAGTTGATGATTAGTGAGCAGCAGGATGGTTTCATGCCAAGAAAGAGCACCACAGATGCAATGTTTGCTCTGAGGATGTTGATAGAAAAGTTTAGAGAAGGCCAGAAGAACTAAGCTTACTAAGCTCAGGTGGTGAAGTTCCCTAAATTGTGGCTGGAACAGTAGAGGTGGGGAGTCTGGCAGAAGTCATGTCAGGAGGGAGGAAATGTCAATGACTGTGCTACTCCTTTTCCCTTCCTCCTGAGTCTTACCTGTTCAGGGCTTACGAAATGCTCCCTAAGCTTATTTGTTTGATGCTCTGCATATACTGAATGTGTTCTCTCAGTTGCAACCTACATTCCTTACTTATCCAGAAATGTTTAAAAAGGGCACCAAAATGGGACATGCTCTTCTTCAACATAAAATCTAAAACTCACCAGCAGGTAGTATTAGGTTCATGAACAGACCACGTTCCATACCGGAAAATGAACTGTGGAAAGATCATTTTGGTTACAGTACTGCTGCAAACTAACAACGGCAACAAAATAACAATAAAAACAGAAAGAAAATCACAACAGAAATGATGATGTTATTTTAAGCTTATATTAGGATGTGGGAAAAGGTTTTAGAACCACAGGCTGTTGTTTAGCACGTGAGAAGAACGACCCAAACACTTACAAAGCTTTGTTTCTCAGACTACATTTAATAGCACGAGAACATGCAATAGCTGAGATGCACCACCACAAAATTCTCAAAGAGAAGGTAAGAGATAAAAAGAAAAAAATCAAAAAGAAGATTTAGATTAGAAGAAAGATGGGGAAATTAGAGACTAGTCTTGTTAGTTTTTTTATGTTACATTTGACTGAACAACGAAGAGAAGACAATAAGACAGGCAAATAAAGACTGGATATCCCCATATTTCTCTTTAGCTTTTCCTGAGTGGCCATTTATTGTTACAGTGGTTGAATTCAGCTCCCCTGTACCAGGATGGGCTACCTGACGTATACAAATACTTAAATGTGCTTTGTCCTGACAAAATGTGTTACTGTCCTGACAAAAGCTTTTGAGAAAAACTAAGAGATGCACATAAAGATAGCAAAAACGTGGTCAAAAATACCAATCAAAGTCAAAAGGTACAAGCAACAAAGTCAAAAATGAACGATACTTGTGAGAAGAAGATTAGCAAAGGTCTTTGAAAGTCTTCAGGTACCTGCAGATCAGATAGAGAAGAGAACCACCATCAGACCATTTATGCCACTGGATCTGATGACCAACAGGTAACAACCTCTGAGGCCACACCCATAGAAACGCGGAATACGGAGCTAGCGACCTAAAATGGCATCCAAGATGTTATGAAAAAATCACACAGCTCCTGAACCAATAGGAAATTTTAACAAATGATAACAGGAAAATAAATCCTGGTCCTCAAAAAACCCCAATACCAGTACACAATCGTACTATTTACTGTAACAAAATGAGCAAAAAGAACCAACAGCAGAACCATATCATAACAGCTCCCTTATGGATCAAAATGTCTTGGGATTGAATCCAGAGCCCAGTACTAATCTATGAGTTTTCCTCTTACGTTTCCAAAGACATGCTCCTCAGGTTGATTGGTAATTATATAATGGACGTGTTTCAATGTGTGCATGGTTGTGTATGGAAGTGGGCCCTGCGATGGACTGTTTCCTGCTTTGCATTTAGTGCTGCCATGAGTAGTATTGGCCTCTTGCAACCAAATCAATTCCATAATGAATGACTGATACAAACGTAGCATACTGAAAAAGTTGGGTTTATTAATTTTTTATGAAAACGGAAATCCCCATTGCTGATATTCACACACAATTTTAATAAGCTTGTGAAGAAGTCTGTATTTGTGCTAGCAGTGTCAGATGATGAGGAAAGCACTTTAAAGACATGATAAAGCAGACTCATAAGGTATTGTCCACAAATTGCCTACGCAAAGGGATCAAAAAAAAGTCAATGAGCTCTTCAGACAGAATCGAAGTGCAGCATTCAGAGAAATGGCAGAAAAATTTAGAATAGGGCAACATATAGTTTAAGTTGTAGTGCATCACTGTTTACACATTGTTCAATCTCAAGGGAATTTTTAAATATCTGGAATAATAGCAAATTACACCATGTCAAGATGGGGATTTTGTGTAAAAGAAAACAAATGCATGATGATCTGACAGATGTTGACCCACATGCTTCCTTTTACTGCATTAAAAATTATTCTAAATTTGAAGATTATGTAATGACCCAGGTACGGGCAAGTGATGGTAGAATACAGTCATATGAAAAAGTTTGTGAACCCCTGTTAATTCTTTGGATTTTTGTTTCTCATTGGCTGAGCAACTTCCTTTTAATATATGACGTGCCTTATGGAAACAGTAGTATTTCAGCAGTGACATTAAGTTTATTGGATTAACAGAAAATATGCAATACGCATCATAACAAAATTACACAGGTGCATAAATTTGGGCACCCCAACAGAGATATGACATCAATACTTAGTTGAGCCTCCTTTTCAAATATAACAGCCTCTAGACGCTGTCCTCCTATAGCCTCTGATGAGTGTCTGGATTCTGGATGGAGGTACTTGTGACCATTCTTCCATACAAAATCTCTCCAGTTCAGTTCAATTTGATGGCTGCCGAGCATGAACAGCCTGCTTCAAATCATCCCATAGATTTTTGATGATATTCAAGTCAGGGGACTGTGACGCCCATTCCAGAACATTGTACTTCTCCCTCTGCATGAATGCCTTTGTAGATTTCCAACTGTGTTTTGGGTCATTGTCTTGTTTGAATATCCAACCCCTGCATAACTTCAACTTTGTGACTGATGCTTGAACATTATTCTGAAGAATTTGTTGATATTTGGGTTGAATTCATCCGACCCTGGACTTTAACAAGGGCCCCAGTCCCTGAACTAGCCACACAGCCCCACAGCATGATGGAACCTCCACCAAATTTGACAGTAGGTAGCAGGTGTTTTTCTTGGAATGTGGTGTTCTTCTTCTGCCATGCAAAGCGCTTTTTGTTCTGACCAAATAACTCCATTTTTGTCTCATCAGTCCAAAGCACTTTGTTCTAAAATGAATCTGTCTTGTCTAAATGAGCATTGGCATACAACAAGCGACTCTGTTTGTGGCGTGAGTGCAGAAAGGGCTTCTTTCTCATCACCCTGCCATACAGATGTTCTTTGTGCAAACTGCATTGAATTGTAGAACGATGTACAGATACACCATCTGCAGCAAGATGTTCTTGCAGGTCTTTGGAGGCGATCTGTGGGTTGTCTGTAACCATTCTCACAATCCTGCCTGTTCATATGCCGCTCCTGGATTGTTCTTGGCCTGCCAGACCTGCTATGTTCAACAGCAACTGTGCCTGTGGCCTTCCATTTCCTGATTCCATTCCTTACAGCTGAAACTGACAGTTTAAACCTCTGAGATGGCTTTTTGTAGCCTTCCCCTAAACTATGAGACTGAACAATCTTTGTTTTCAGATCTTTGGAGAGTTGCTTTGAGGATCCCATGCTGTCACTCTTCAGAGGAGAGTCAAAGGGAAGCCCAACTTGCAATTGACCACCTTAAATACCTTTATATCTCATGATTGGACACACCTGTCTATGAAGTTCAAATCTTAACAAGATAATCCAACCAATTTGGTGTTGCAAGTAATCAGCATTGAACAGTGACAGGCATTCAAATCAGCACAATTACAAGGGGAACCACATTTTTGCACAGCCAGTTTTTCACATTTGATTTAATTTCATACAACTATATACTGCTTCACTAAAAATCTTTGTTCGGAAAACACCCCAGTGCTCAGATGTTCTTAGGAAATGAAAGACATACCACTGTTATCTTTTTTGTTGAAAGGAGAGTCAATTATTATGCAGGCTGAGAGGGGTTTCCACACTTTTTCATATGACTGTATATTTTGCCCTCTTGACAGTGTTGGTAGTAGGAACACCACTGTCTCATGTCTCTGCCATGACTCCATGTGCTCCCATCTGCCTCGTCTGCCACCTGTGCATTCACGCTGCCAATTCCACTGCTCACAAAGGGTCAGAGGCAGCACCACGTGCCACACTTTGATCAGCACCATGAGTCAATCCAAGGCAGGATGCTTCCTGAGGCTATAGAATGGTCACGCAATGAGGCCAATGGATCTTAACAGTGCTTCCAAATACATGCTTGCTTCCAAGCCCTCAGGCCAGATTTTTATTCAACTGCTCCAGCTCTTCAAAAAGCTCATAGGCAGCTGATCGTGTTTCTTCCTCAGATCTGGCACCACAGACTTACAATACTTTTGAGTTCTTTTACAACAAGAACTGTAAGTGATTTTATTTTACTGTACCTCGCAGGGCCTTACAGGAGGCTGGCCAAAAGAACTCAAAAGAAGAATTTTTGATGCAGTAAAAGAAAGCCTCCTGTTAGGCCCTACAAGTTACTGCAAAATAAAACCACTAACAGTGCTTGTTGTAAATGTAATCAGATACATTCTATGGTGTGAAAAGAATTTGCAAAGACTGAATATCGATTTATAGCATCCAATCCTAGGTGTTGATGTAACCTTTCTCCGAACTGATTATCCTAAAAACATACATAATCCTCAATATGAGGTGCCACTCTAGGATGTAGTCTATAGCTGTGTCCATCTCCGTATATTGCCTGACTCAGCAAAAAGACGTTAAATTAAAACGTGAATTGTTCAGGACAGCCCCACATTATCAGAAATCCTTTAAGAATTGCAAATAGGCTTTGCACAGTTCAGAAAGGGACGAAAGTACATGCCATACAATCCTAATACTTTATACAACAAAACCAGGTAATTTAGAAAGCTATACATGCTTATCCAGGGTAGAATGATAAAAAGCATCAGAGACCTCTATCATCTCATGGTGATCCCAGAGAATTTATCATTTAGTATTTCTGCCGGCTATAAAAATCCGCCTCTTGTTCCCACTAGGCTATAGCAAGCTAAGTAAATTACAGGTATTATAAAAAAATGAGCAGCATTTAGTTTGACAGCTGTCAATTGTCACTTCTAGGAGAAAGAGGTAAAATAAAATCAGTTTTGACAGCCTAGCTCTCAAAGATGAAAATGTGTTTAGAGTTGCCTTCCGGATCCGTTGTGAGCCACTTATAGGAGAGTTTAGAGATCCTCTATCCTCTTATTACTGCTACTTTAATAAATATATGTGCTGTATAATTTACCGTAGTTCTCAATGATCCAGTCAAGAATGTGGTAATTATGTGGCAGGGTTGCTGCTCAAATGTGTCTGCGATTGTGCTCTCCTAGGATATGCAGTGCATGGTCAATCAGTTTTCCTTCTGATATGGTGAGTCTGTGTCGGTCGGAAAAATAAAAATAAAAAAATAAAAAACAAACAAAACGTAATAACATTTTAAAGATTAAGCTGGGCTTTGGCTGGCATTCACATTTAACATCTGCCTGCCGCTGCCTGCAGGAAGATAACACCTTGAGAAAAAGTGTCACTTTGATAAAAGTTTGTTACAAGCACTTGACAGCAACAAATCAATAAACACTGGAGTACAGTGAAGCGCAGTGGAGAGATAATAAGCAATATAAGAAAGACAATGGAACGAAGAAAAAATAAACAAGCAGAATTCTGCTAATAAAAGAGTCTTAAGTTGAACTGTCCATTGTATTCTAATAACAACAAATAGTAGTGTCTGTTTACTGTCATTTTGGATATTTCTGGTATAGATATTAGATACGGGGCTGCTTTCAGATGCAGCACTACATATACAAATAAAACAATGAATCTTTTCTTGTTTCACCTTGGAGCTCCCATCCAGGACCAGTGAGATAATGGAAGTTCTGTAACCCCAAAGGAGACACCAGTTTCATTACTAAAGAAGGCTTACAATTGGAGCAATACCTCAAAGAGCTTAGACATCCTTCTTTCCTGTGCCTTTTATTTTATTGCATATGAAGAAGCCTTTCAAAGTGAACTACTCTATGAGACATTTAACAGTGTTGCAAGAAAAACTACCTTGTCCATTGACCGCAATAAAACGTCATACTATAACCTTACAATAATAATATTGTCATGGATAGCTGGGACACCTTTGCCTTGGAATGACTGGGGGAGCTAGTGTGGACAGAGCGTCACCTCCCCTGGAACGCTAGATAGCAGCCCCCTGGGTGGCAGCGATACTTTGGACTCCCACAGGGCTTAATGGGAGATGGAGTTGGATACAACCCTGCTGGGATCCGGGGATGCCTCCAGGGTGTGCTGCAGCTGTTCCTGAACCCGTGTGGGCGGTTTTTCCACCACACCCGGAAGTGCAACAAGCACCTGGAGCACTTCCGGGTGACTTATATAAGGGGCCAACAGAGACTACTAGGTGAGCCAGGGTCGGGAGGAGGGAGACAAAGCTTGCCAGGAGGAGTAGAGGAGAAAAGGGAAAGGAAAAGGAAAAGAAGGAAAGAGTTTTGTGTTGTGCTTAGTGGGACTGTGTTGTGCCTGTGGAAAACGGGGAAGGCGTTTCCCACGAGGTGAAGAAAAATAAAAACATTTGTGTTTTTATCAGTGTGCCTCCTGGGTCTGTCTGTGTCGGGTTGGGTGGCTGGCATGCCCTCTACACTATACATACAATCCCAGTTCCAATAACGTTGGGACGCTGTGTAAAATGTCATTAAAAACAGAATTCAAAAATTTGCAAATAATTCATAATAGAACATAGAAAACATATAAAATGTTGAAAATGAGGCATTCTACCATTTCATGACAAATATTAGCTCATTTTGAATTTGATGACAGCAAGACATCCCAGAAAAGTTATGTGGGGGGGAAGGCTAGAACAGTAAGTGGTAGTAAAAGGAAACAGCTGGGGGAACATTTTGCAACCAATTAGGTTATTTGGCAACATGATTGGGTAAAACAGGTGGAGCAGTGGCAGTGCTGCTGCTTTGCAGTAAGGAGACTGTGGAAGATTGTGGGTTCACTTCCAGGTTCCTCCCTGTGTGGATAGCGCTTTGAGTACTGAGAAAAGTGCTATATAAATGTAATGAATTATTAAAAAAAGAAACATCTTAGAAAGGCTGAGTCTCTCAGAAGTAAAGATGGACAGAGGTTCACCAGTCTTCAAAAAACTACGTCTACAAATTGTGGAACAATTTCAGAATAATGTTCCTCAATGTAAAATCGTGAAGACTTTGAATATCTCATCATCTACTGTACATCATATCATCAAAAGATTCCAAAAATCTGGGGAAATTTCTGTGCGCAAGGGAGAAGGTCAAAAATCAATATTCGATGCCTGTGATCTTCAGGCCTTCAGGTGGCACTGCATTAAAAGCAGGTCTGATTCTGTCATGGAAGTCACTGCATGGACTCAGGAACACTTCCAGAAATCATTGTCTGTGAACACAGTAAGCCGTTCCATCCTCAAATGCAAGTTAAAGCTCTGTCATGCAAAGAAGAAGCCATATGTGAACATGATCCAGAAATGCCACTATCTTCTCTGGGCCAAAGCTTATTTAAAATGGACTGAAGCAAACTGAAAAACTGTTCTGTGGTCAGACAAATTCAAAGTTGACATTCTTTTTGGAAAACATAGATGCCACGTCCTCCAGACGAAAGAGAAGAGGGACCATCCGGCTTGTTATCAGCACTCAGTTCGAAAGCCTGCATCTCTGATGGTATGGGGTGCTTTAGTGCCTATGGAAGTTGAAGCTTGCACATCTGGAAAGGCACCATCAATGCTGAAAGGTATATACAGGTTTTAGAGCAACATATGATCCCATCCAGATGATGTCTTTTTCAGGGAAGGCTTTGCATATTTCAGCAAGACAATGCTAAACCGCATACTGCACCGTTTATAACATAGTGGCTTTGTAGTAGAAGAGTCCTAGTGCTGAACTGGCCGGCCTTCAGTCAAGACCTTTCACCAACTGAAAACATTTGACACATCATGAAATGAAAAATACAACAAAGAAGACCCAGGACTGTTGAGCAGCTGGAATCCTATATCAGACAAGAATGGGACAACATTCCTCACCCAAAAGTCCAGAAGCTGGTCTCCTCAGTTCCCAGACGTTTACAGGGGGTGCTACCAAAGTGGTAAACGTGGCCCTGTCCCAACTTTTTTGAGATGTGTTGCAGCCATCAAATTCAAAACGAGTTAATATTTTTCATGGAATAGTAAAATGTCTCACTTTCAACATCTGATATGTTTTCTATGTTCTATCGTGAATAAAATATGGGTTTATGAGATTTGTAAATCATTGAATTCTGTTTTTATTTACATTTAACAGAGCGTCCCAATGATTTTGAAATTGGAGTTGTATTATGTAATATATAATATGAACAGTGAGACAGGTAAGAGCTTACAGTTAACAGGTATAAAGCTGATTTTGACAGTTCTTCCAATCCCTCATTCAGAAAAGAACCTAAGAGGTTAGTTGGTGTCCTTTTCTGTGAGTTGTAGGTGGCAGGCGATCTGATAATATGAAAAAACAAAGCCTCTGTTACAAATTTCCCACCACACTCTCCCAGTCTTTTCTAAATATTACATGTTATTTTGCATTAAACTCTTCTTCGTCTCTTGCATTTAGCCAAGTTTTAGAAATTGCAGTACCATTTTACTTTAACACTGCTGTACGTATGACATTTTGATTTCAAGTCCTCTGTAAGTGAAATGTTTTCTAATTTTTTTCTCTGTTAGTGGGGTACTTTCACAGCAGAAAGACCTGTAGTGTTATTACATACAGGAGATAGATAGAGGCTGTAGGTAATGCTTTATATTGAAAGCAAAAAGGAAAGCTGCCTGCTCAAGCAGTAACAAAGACCATAAACCACAGTGTAAACCAGTAAAAACAAAATGCAAATTATTAAATGAGTTCAAGTCCCATAAGAATAATATAATAGTAGGGATGAGTAAAATAGATGAGGTTCATTCTGCATATATTTTGTATGTGATCTAACAATCACAAAATGCAAAACTCCTTTTTGGGGAGGAAAAGAAAGAATATTGCACCCTAAAGCCTCATTCACTTTTATGCATTCCACAGCCGCATAGCACTCCAGTACAATAAATGACATTTTATGGTTCTCATTCAGAACACCATGGCAGAAAGCATGGTGTGTTTTTTAGAAATGTTGCAAGCTGGATAATTTACTCAAGAATATGAACCAAAATGCTCTAGTGTACACATTATTGTGATTCTTTACCAGAATAACCACAACTCACATCTCATTGTTCAAAATAATGTCTACATTATTCCAAGGATTGTTTTTCCATAACAGAACTTTCTTTAACACAAGAAGCACCACACCTGATGCTTTTAAATCTTTAATTAATTAATCAGTGTGCATGTCGCATTCCTGTTCTACTTTGATGATACTAAGTTGCTGCACTTCAAATACTCATGTTGTTACAACTCTGAAATTCTATTCAGAAATTGCAATTGATTACATTTTTCTTTGTTTATTGCATGAAAGACCCCCAATTACCGCCACAAGCAACGCCACTGAATGTTGGTAATCCAGGTGCAAATCGCTGCCTCCTCCAGCATGCACTTCACTGCATTTTCACATAGAGTACAAAATAATACAACTTATTTTTGTATACTCTTGAGTGAGTGCAGACACAAAGCACTGTGAATAAATTCTCGGGTAAAATACAACTCCAGATTGTACTAATTACTGAATATAGAATTAGTACATATAAAATACAGATTTGGTTACACAGAGAGAAAACAAAGTAGAAACTGATTAAACATAATTGGAAACCACAAATATCAGTCTATTAATTAGTTGATTAACTATGACCAGTTGACAACAGAGAAGATTAAAACTGTAGAAGAGAAAGTCAAAGAAAAAGTCAAGACACAGTCACAGTGCTGAAGACCTCAGCCAACTAACTGCCTACCCCTTCTTGGGTATTCTCTATTGCTGGGGCATTCTAATCTGATGATTCCAATGCTCCTTTGTCTGAGAGGATATTTCCATACGCAGGAGAGCAGCCTGGCAGTATAGCAATGGCACAGAGTACCACATCAAGATAACAAGAAGATCAGCATATTCTTTTATCTCAAGTAATCCTTTCCGGCCACTGTTTTCAACATTGCTGAACATCGTTTTACAAGTGTGAATTGCTGTCTCTCTGCAGCAAGCAACTATAAAGTAATTAATTAAGAAATGTCAGTCAGTCAGTCATTCTCCAACCCGCTACATATCCTAACTACAGGGTCACGGGGGTCTGCTGGAGCCAATCCCAGCCAACACAGGGCTCAAGGCAGGAACAAATCCCGGGCAGGGTGCCAGCCCACCTCGGGGCATGAAGAAATGTCACAATTGTAATTATTCACATTGTTTCATTACATGTCATGCAGCAAGAAACAGTTATTTCAGCAAGCTAAAAAAGAACTATAAACCTACATGAAATTACATTACAATGTTTTTCACACACCATGGAATACAAAGTACACAGCCAGCATGAATCTGATGAGGATAAGAGAGCACATACAAAGTAGCACATAGTGAATGGAGAAATTGAGCCACGAGTGAAGAATGCAGCAGTGGGCGGTGGCTCAGAATTTTCACAGACTCTGCTGAACCGACAATGAATGCGAATGTGAGAGTCAATGGTGGGCTTTCTATGTGAAAATGGAAGGTCCAAGGCAACATGGTACTTGACCATAAATGAGGAGTAAAAAAATATTGTTTGAGTTCAGCTATATTGAAATTCTGGCACATGTGTCACATTACATACCCAAACAATTGCACATATTGAATCCCAAACATGGAAAATGCATACACATGCAAAGAAAACTGACTGTTTATTCTTGTACTTCTATACATGGTCATGTCTGCCATGTCTGTGAAATCATTACAGGTGAGCTGTTTTCTCTTGTGGATATGCTCCTTTCACAAGGTGGCATCTCACTTGTTCTCCTTTCCTCATATAAACCCAAGAAATCTGGAAAGCTACTGAATTAGGTAACATTTGCATGTCACTTTGCATGCCAAATAAGCTACTTAGAACTTGAAACAAAATGAGACAGAAGCTGCCAGCCTACTGTGAAAGAGCACAAGGATAGAGACATTAATAAAGTGCAGAGGCAGTGAGTGAACTGTACTATTTCTCATTTTCTCTGCAGGATAAAATTACAAATGAAATATATCTGATCTTTTCATAAAATTGTTGGGAGGGTGAAAAAAATTGGAGGCAACATAGTCCCTGGAGTACTCCAGTGTTGCTAACCATAATCTCCATTACACAGTATTTAGTCATGTTTTGCCTTCACACTGTTTATCGTTAATAAAACCCTTTAACATTTCCTCTAATTTGTTCGGTATCTTCTTCATCATTGTACCAGTTCTCAAAAAATCTGCAAAATGTGGCTTTCTGACATATCCAGCCCGCTCTGTTTCAAATTACTCATTTGATCCCAAAGCAGCCCTCCTCTTTAGAACGAGATTGTGTGTGCGTTCCAGAGCTAACATACGACATGTGCCATTTGTTCAGTACAACTAACTGTCTTGTCTGTTCTGCCTGTAAGCTTTTGACCTGCCCCTATAAATGTGTTCAGTAAAGCTGACAGGTCCCGTTTAAGTTTTAGTGACGGTGACAAGTAGATCCACCCCAGCTCATCTGCATGTTCAGGATGGCCTCTCTCATTCTTTCCTGACACTGCCAGCTTCTCAGAAGTACTGATTTGTCTTCCTCTTATTGAGACTGCTCATTTCCTGGGCACACTTTACTCAGAATAAGCAGATTATCGGATTTAAAATGCTTTTACATTAAATTCTGTTCACCCTTATATTTTGACAGCAATTTACAATCCTATTGAAAATTGTAGAGTAATCCTAAAATTTATCCAAACAGCATTTACAGCAGGTCAGAACTATTTTTTCACTTATGCCTGTACAAGCGTTGTTTTTGCTTTTCATGGTCATTCGTATTGAAGTGGGTGCTGCCAGTAGGACAATTCCAAGGACTTCTAATTGATGGTGGCCATTCAAAATATTGCAACGCACTTTTATCGGTATTTTTGCCCAGTTATTGAAATTACATGTGAAACAAAAATTTCATTATGATTTAAAACTAATAGTTTTGGAGTTTACTTGTTCTATTGAACAAATGTTGCAATCAGGCAGTTTATACATTATATTTTCACCCTCTCTTTTAGCCAGAATGGTTGAGCCTGGTCCTCACTTATTGGAATCATGCACACTTCTTAGCCAATTTGAGGTACATTATCATTTTGCTTAAACTGAAATGTTGAAGCCAAAGTCTGGGATCCGGGAAAAAAATGAAAGGCAAGAAATGCTTGAACAAGAGAAGAGAGGGCCACACTTGGTCACCTAACTTATCTCAAAAAAAGGTCAGTTTATTAACATTAGAACATTAGAATAATCTCAACGAGAACAGGCCATTTAGCCCAACAAAGCTCCCCAGTCCTATCCACTTATTTCTTTCAAAAAAAACATCAAGTCCCTAAAGTCTTATTGTCTACCATACTACTTGGTATCTTATTCCAAGTGTCTACCATTCCTTGTGTAAAGAAATACTTCCTAATGTTTATGTAAAATTTACCCTTAACAAGTTTCCAACTGTGTCCCCGTGTTCTTGATGAACTCATTTTAAAGTAACAATCTCGAGCCACTGTACTAATTCCCTTCCTAATTTTAAACACTTCAATCATGTCACCTCTTAATCTTCTTTTGCTTAAACTGTATAGGCTCAGCACTTTTAATCTTTCTTCATAATTCTTCTCCTGTAGCCCTGGAATCAGCCTAGTTGCAGTTCTCTGGACCTTTTCCAGCGCTGCTATGACCTTTTTGTAGCCTGGAGACCAAAACTGCACACAGAACTCCAGATGAGGCCTCACCAGTGTTTTATAAAGCTTGAGCAGAACCTCCATGGACTTGTACTCCACACATCCACACATTGTGCTATATAACCTATCATTCCTACCACACATGGTATACACAAACTAATTTACAGGATAGTTCAATCAGGGCGGAGTGGTGGCTCTGAGGCTTAGGATTTGTGCTGGTATCCAGAAGGTTGCCGGTTCGAATCCCCATCACTGCCAAAAGAGATCCTACTCTGCTGGGCCCTTGAGCAAGACCCTTAACCTGTAAGTACTCCAGGGGCGCTGTACAATCTCTGACCCCAAGGGGTATGTGAAAACTAACAAATTCCTAATACAAGAAATTGTATAAGGCAAAAAAAAAATCTAGCCCAAATATCAAAACAATATCATATGAAACCACCATGCTTATACTCATTATTAATTAATCGACAAGGAATGGATTGTACAGTAGTATACAGCATGACACTAATGATTTTAATGGTAGATATCTTCTTTATAAGAGTGTCTGTGAGCCAGTGCTTAATTAGTGCCAGACCAGAAATGGTACCTCTGATTCTGAACACTCTGTGCTTCGAGACCCCACAATCTACAGAAAATGTTTGTTTTCAGTTTTTTTATAATATGTAAGTAAACAAAGTTTGTAGCCGTGCTACTTAAAGAAACTACAAATCCCAGCAGCCCCGGTAGTACTTCACCATTGGTTGACTTCGGGTGTTGTCCCTGGGGTTGCTAGAGAAAATAAGGTATGGCACAGAATTTAACGGTGCACCAGAAGAAGCCTACAAAAAAAACAAAAAAAGCCTCAATCGTCTGTCTTTGTGTCTCACTGCTTCACCCCAATATTGGATTATTACAGTTTCCTGAAGATTACAGTTTCTGGATTTGTGTTTGTGTCCTGTGCCTGATGTTCGTGTGGCCTGAATAGAGTTGATAAATGTCTTTATCTTTGAACGCTCCCAATGCCAATTGGGAGCCAGTGACAATTCTTCACCATCACCCCATCACCCCATCATAGTAGGACAAAACTTTACATATTATACTGAAAGCTGTTCACATGGGACTTCTGTTCTTTTATCACCTTCAGTCTGTATCTGCATCTGGACTATGTTTAGACTTTGTATTGTGGTGTTTGATCTTTTTGTACTTAGTGTTTGTTTCGTGTTTGTTAATTATTGCCGTTGAGTCTGTTGTGGAGGGCTTTTGCATACGCATTAGTTGTTTAATATTTGTTTTTTTTCCTCCTGTACTTGTTTAGTATTTTTTTTACTGTCGATTCATTTGAGCCTTTTTATAAGTGTCTCTGTCCGTGAGCGTTGTGCATGCAGGGTCAAGGCTGTTTTCCTGTGGTCCCTGTGATAAACAAATCCCCATGGTGTGCATCTTAGTGTTTCACAGCTACTACAATTTTATTAAACAGGCTTTAATTAAACTCTTTAAAAGTAGCCAAGTTAACGTTATACCTATCTGTTTTTCGTCTGGCTGATGTTAAAAATGAAAAAAGTGTGGTCAAAACACTGGAAGCCGCACAGATCTAAAACCAATCATCAGGTCAGTGTAGTGAAAAAAAAAAAACGCATAGTGGATGTGGAAGTTGACATTGAGGCTAAGAACTAAAAGGAGCAGGCAATGGGAATGAAGACACGTCAGGCAAGGTTGAGGAGAGCAAACAAATCAATATGAATGTGCTCTACAGAATCTGAATGTGGTGAGATAGATAGATAGATAGATAGATAGATAGATAGATAGATAGATAGATAGATAGATAGATAGATAGATAGATAGATAGATAGATAGATAGATAGATAGATAGATAGATAGATAGATAGATAGATAGATAGATAGATAGATAGATAGATAGATAGATAGATAGATAGATAGATAGATAGATACTTTATTAATCCCAAGGGGAAATTCACATACTCCAGCAGCACCTTACTGATACAAAAAACAATATTAAATTAAAGATTGATAAAAATGCAGGTAAAAACAGACAATAACTTTATATAATGTTAATGTTTACCCTCCCGGGTGGAATTGAAGAGTCGCATAGTTTGGGGGAGGAACGATCTCCTCAGTCTGTCAGTAGAGCAGGACAGTGACAGCAGTCATTTGCTGAAGCTGCTCCTCTGTCTGGAGATGACACTGTTTAGTGGATGCAGTGGATTTTCCATAATTGATAGGAGGCTGCTCAGCGCCTATCGCTCTGCCACAGATGTCAAACTGTCTAGCTCCATGCCAACAATAGAGCCTGCCTTCCTCACCAGTTTGTCCAGGCATGAGGCGTCTTTCTTCTTAATGCTGCCTCCCCAGAACACAACCACGTAGAAGAGAGCGCTCGCCACAACCGTCTGATAGAACTTCTGCAGCATCTTATTGCAGATGTTCAAGGACGCCAGCCTTCTAAGAAAGTATAACTGGCTCTGTCCTTTCTTACACAGAGCATCAGTATTGGCAGTCCAGTCCAATTTATCATCCAGCTGCACTCCCAGGTATTTATAGGTCTGCACCATCTGCACACAGTCACCTCTGATGATCACAGGGTCCATGAGGGGTCTGGGCCTCCTAAAATCCACCACCAGCTCCTTGGTTTTGCTGGTGTTCAGGTGTAGGTGGTTTGAGTTGCACCATTTAACAAAGTCATTGATTAGGTCCCTATACTCCTCCTCCTGTCCACTCCTGATGCAGCCCATGATAGCAGTGTCATCAGCAAACTTTTGCATGTGGCAGGACTCCAAGTTGTGTTTTTTTTGTATTAGGGATCCATGGCAGTGTGTGGTTTTTAAATCAAAACAATGTGGCTCAGGCACTGCAAGTGCAGGTGTGTATTGCTGTAAAGCAGTGCGGTCGTGAAGATCTTGATGACAGAATTTGCTAATTGCACTTATTGTGCATGAAGGCACTCAGAGCAGCTGCCCCTCATCTGAGCTCCCCAGGTCATTTGGTGCACCTGCACTTACTTTAGGAGGCCCAGACCCCTCATAGACCCAGTGATCATCAGAGGTGACTGTGTGCAGATGGTGCAGACCTATAAATATCTGGGAGTGCAGCTGGATGATAAATTAGACTGGACTGCCAATACTGATGCGCTGTGCAAGAAAGGACAAAGCCGGTTATACTTCCTTAGAAGGCTGGCTTCCTTCAACATCTGCAATAAGATGCTGCAGATGTTCTATCAAACAGTTGTGGCGAGCGCCCTCTTCTATGCAGTGGTGTGCTGGGGAGGCAGCATTAAGAGGAAAGACGCCTCACGCCTGGACAAACTGGTGAGGAAGGCAGGCTCTATTGTTGGCATGGAGCTGGACAGTTTAACATCTGTGGCAGAGCGAAGGGCGCTCAGCAGGCTCCTATCAATTATGGAGAATCCACTGCATCCACTAAATAATGTCATCTCCAGACAGAAGAGCAGCTTCAGCGACAGACTGCTGTCACTGTCCTGCTCCACAGACAGATTGAGGAGATCGTTCCTCCCCCAAACTATGCGACTCTTTAATTCCACCAGGGGGGGTAAACGTTAATATTTAACATTATACATAGTTATTGTCTGTTTTTTTTTTTTTTTTCACCTGTATTATTATCATTCTTTAATTTAATATTATTTATTGTATCAGTATGCTGCTGCTGAAGAATGTGAATTTCCCATTGGGATTAATAAAGTATCTATCTATCTATCTATCTATCTATCTATCTATCTATCTATCTATCTATCTATCTATCTATCTATCTATCTATCTATCTATCTATCTATCTATCTATCTATCTACTGAGGATAAAAGGAGTCTGAGCAGGATAGAAGGAGGATTAAAAGGAAAGAAAAAAAGGTGCAAGAATCAAGAATGAGATATGGTTGGAAAGGACATATGGAAAAAGAAAAAGAGTAAGATCAGAAGAGTGAGCTGATGCTGTTGACAGGAGACAAATGGTAGGGAGGAGGCCCCGCAGTGAGCAAGAGGAATGGTATAACAGTGGCAGGTCGCTCCTTGCTTCAAGGGATCAACCTTCGGAAACAAAGAGATGGTTGTGACATGATGGAGCTGAGCTTTAGATGTCTCCTCTGGTGACTGGAAAACAAACCATTTAATGGATGAGTGCACTTGCCAGAGTCTCAGCCTTGCTGAGAAGGCCTGAAGGGGTGGGGGTGGTGGTGTTAGAAAAGAGAAGGAGACGCACTGTGGCTTGGGGGACAAGGAAGTAACCAAATTTTTTCTTTATGGTTTTAGACTTGATTTAAACCCCCATGTATCGATTTATTTATTTATCGATTTTAACTTCCACTGGATTTTATGGGCTGTTCACTGGTTATTTATTTTAAGAGCTTTCACTGCACTTAATTTTTTTCCTGTACATTGATTGCTGTTAGAATGAAATGCACTGAACACTTTTGCACCAACTTGTTGCTTATTTGTGTCCTCATTGCACTAGTCCATCTCAGTTTCATGACTATCAGTGTCACGGAACTGAAGGGTGTAGCCATGGCTGTGGGTACATTGCATCACAGTGTAACAATGTAAGATTGCAAGATATTCCAAGTATCTTGCAGTGTTATGCTGACAGTTATTTTCACTTAGTTTAACAGAGACATAACCATGGTCCTGGTGCTAATGATGTGAATTTCAGTCTTTGCTATAAACGTTACAACCCAGGTTATTTACAAGATGAATGTTTATCTTCTTCTTCTTCTTTTGGCTGCTCCCGTTAGGGTTGTCACAGCGGATCATCTTCTTCCATATCTTTCTGTCCTCTGCATCTTGCTCTGTTACACCTATCACCTGCATGTCCTCTCTCACCACATCCATAAACCTTCTCTTAGGCCTTCCTCTTTTCCTCTTCCCTGGCAGCTCTATCCTTAGCATTCTTCTCCCAACATACTCAGCATCTCTCCACTGCACATATCCAAACCAACGCAATCTCGCCTCTCTGACTTTGTCTCCCAACCGTCCAACTTGAGCTGACCCTCTAATGTCCTCATTTCTAATCCTATCCATCCTCGTCACCCCCAATGCAAATCTTAGCATCTTTAACTCTGCTACCTCCAACTCTGTCTCCTGCTTTCTGGTCAGTGCCACCATCTCCAACCCATATAACATAGCTGGTCTCACTACCATCCTGTAGACCTTCCCTTTCACTCTTGCTGATACCCGTCTGTCATAAATTACTCCTGACACTCTTCTCCATCCATTCCACCCTGCCTGCACTCTCTTTTTCACCTCTCTTCCACAATCCCCATTACTCTGTACTGTTGATCCCAAGTATTTAAACTCATCCACCTTCGCCAACTCTACTCCCTGCATCCTCACCATTCCACTGACCTCCCTCTCATTTACACACATGTATTCTGTCTTGCTCCTACTGACCTTCATTCCTCTCCTCTCTAGAGCATATTGTCACGCACGTGCGCTTGGGGAGCCGCAGAACGACTCAGGGAGTAGCGGAAAGCCCGGAAGCCATAAGGGATTGGCAGGCAACTAACCATTCTCTCCTTATTTCCCCTAGAAAGAAGGAAACGCCGACACCCTGAGCAAGCTCCCGCTCATCCTTCCCCTCCTATCTGATGACATCATGATTACTGGTTCCACCTGCAACTCATTACCCACACTCCCTCTGCTTATTCCGGTCCTCCCTATAAAGGTTTCCCCATCACACCAGCATGTGTTCAGTGTCAGTTGAATGTACTCTCTGGACTGTTGTACCTATTTTGTTTGCATACTGTACAGTATACGGGGCCGGAAACCCCAAACCTTTATGTGCTGTCATCTCTTTCTTTTACAGTGGCGTAGTCGGCAGGAGTGAAGACAATAAGTCCGATGATGAGCGAAGGACAGGACCTGAATGCCGTACTGACAACTCTGGCTACCCAACTCCAGAAGCTCCAGGTAGAGCATGCCGCGACGCAGCGGAAGCTGGAGGAAACCACGGCCCGGCTAGACTCCCCTGACGTGGTAAGACCGGAGCCGGCACGGCCTCCGCCTCCACCTATTGTGCCGTTGTCGGAGGCGGACGATATTGAGTCGTACTTGGGCATATTCGAGAGGACTGCCTCTCGAAACCAGTGGCCGCGAGCGGAGTGGGCGGCCATCTTGGCGCCGTATCTGAAGGGAGCCGCGCAGCGGGCTTATTATGACCTCCCCGAGGAGGAGGCCGCGAGCTATGACAATTTAAAAACGGAGATCCTTAGTCGCTACGGCGTTACACCGGACCAGCAGGCGAGTGAGTGGCGGCTGTGGCGCTTTGATCCGGAAGCCCCAGCCCGAGCGCAAGCGTTCGAGTTTTGGGGCAAAATGGGCCGATGGCTAAGGCCAGAAGGTCCCCATGCACGGAAAGTTGTGGAGCAGGTGGCCTGTGAAGGCCTCATAAATGCCATGCCAGAATACCTCGCCCAGCAGGTCCGGCGACACCCATACAAAGATATGAAGGGCCTCCTAGAGGTTTTGGAGCGACAGCTCGCGGTTCACCGATCCGGGGGATCAGAACGGTCGGCTCGCGGAGCCCGACAGGGACGCGCTAGCCACCCCGAGCCCTCCCGTCGCGCGGCGGAAGCACCAGCGAAGCCCCGAGACAGGCCAGCCCAGCCGCGCTGTTTCAAGTGCGGTGAGCTCGGCCACATCCTACCAGCCTGTCCGCTGCACGTAGAGGCCATGGATTGCACCGTATCGCTAGCTGAAAGGTATGATGCTTTGTCAAATCCCTTGGCTGTTCCAAATGTGGGAGTGGTATTGGTGAATGGGCACTCGGTGATGGCATTATTCGACTCCGGGAGTAACATATCCATTGTTGCTCGCCGTTTTGTTTTACCGCGACAGTGGACAAGTCAGCGTAAAAGAGTCACATGTGTGCATGGAGAGACCAGGGCATATAGGGCTGCCAATTGCTTTATTACATGGAAGGGAGACGTGATACAACTCTCGGTCGCTGTTCTTCCTGAGCCTCCCTTCCCTGTGATATTAGGGCATGACTGGTCAAACATAAAAAGCGGTAATACAAAAACCACTCCTTACCTTAACCTGAGTCCAGCCGTGAGTAAACAGGAGACACTCGCTGCGGCTCCCACGCCGTGCCATGCGGCAAACAATGATGACGTAAGCCGCCGGGGGGAAGATTCCCAGGCGCCGGACCCTGTCCCGGAACCACCTGGTGAGGGTCCGAGCCAGGGCATCGACCCCTATACGGCGACGGACGATCCCTTAGGCCGTGTGGAATGCCAATACAGGGCTACCCCGGCCTCCTTTAAACGTGAACAGTGGAATGACGATTCTCTGAAGTTTGCTAGGAATGCTGTTGTTGCAGTAAATGGCCATACGTCAAACGATCCCAGACCAGCAGAGCCCTACTTTGTACTTGAGAACGATCTGTTGTACCGAGTCGCGTCTCACGAAGGCGAGATACGGAAGTTGTTGTTAGTCCCGCGGACCTTCCGGCGGGAGGTCTGCGAGCTAGCGCACGCCCATCTCCTAGGCGCCCATCTCGGCCCGAGAAAACATTGGAGAGGATAAAGCTCCGGTTCTATTGGCCCGGTATTAACGAGGAGGTCCGGCGTTTCTGCCAGTCCTGTCCAGACTGTCAGATTCGCCAGATCCCCAGGAGGGCTCGAGCTCCTCTCGTGCCAATCCCGCTAGTCGATATTCCGTTCGAACGACTCGGAGTCGACATTGTGGGGCCCCTAGAGCCTTCGTACCGAGGCCACAAGTATATAATGGTCGCGGTAGACTACGCGACTCGATACCCGGAGGCGGTTCCGTTGCGCTCCGCTAACACCAAAACCATCGCACGGGAACTTGTAAACCTTTTTTCAAGAGTGGGAATACCCAAAGAAGTCCTCACAGACCAGGGTACTCCCTTTACATCGGATACGTTCAGGGAGGTGGCCAAGTTACTCCGTATAAAGCACCTGAAGACGTCTGTCTATCACCCGCAAACGGACGGGTTGGTCGAGCGATTTAACCAGACGCTCAAGCAGATGCTGCGCAAAGTAGTCAGCGCGGACGGTAGGAATTGGGACCAGCTACTGCCCCTCGTGCTTTTTGCATACCGGGAGGTACCCCAAGCTTCCACTGGCTTTTCCCCTTTTGAATTATTATATGGGCGCCAGCCTTGGGGGCTTTTGGATATAGTCAAAGAAGGGTGGGAGGAGGAGGCCCTCCCCTCTACCAATGTCGTGGAGTATATCGCGCAACTGCGGGATAGACTGTCACACATCAGGCCCCTTCTCAAAGACCACCTGATGCGTGCTCAAGCAGCGCAGGCGCGGTGTTACAATAAAAACACCGCCCTCAGGGAATTCCAGCCTGGGGACCGAGTGATGGTGTTGGTGCCCTCCTCTCACTCCAAATTACTGGCCCATTGGCTGGGGCCCTACGAGGTTATTGAGAGAAAGGGGCTGGTCGACTATTTGGTCCGACAGCCGAATCGTCGTCCACGCGAAAGGGTGTACCATGTGAACTTGCTAAAGCCGTGGAGAGTTTGGGAGGAAGCCCCAACCTCCGGTACATCCCTCTCCCTTTTTTCAAACAAGATACAGCTCAACCTCGGTCCAGACTTGTCACCTTCCCAACGGCAGGAACTGGAACACACCGTCCTAGCCGTCCCCGAGGTGGTGAGCAAGACACCTGGCCGCACCTCGCTGATTGAGCATGACATCAGCACAGACCCCGGGGTGGTAGTCAGGGAAAGAGCCTACCGCCTCCCGGAGGCAAAACGCGCTGAGGTCGAACTTGAGATCCAACAGATGTTGGACTTGGACGTTATCGAGGAAAGTCACAGCCCGTGGTCCAGTCCTATCGTCCTCGTTTCTAAGCCGGACGGCTCCTGGAGATTCTGTAATGACTTCCGACGTCTGAATCAGGTCTCCAAGTTCGATGCCTACCCCATGCCCAGGATAGATGACCTCATTGAACGGCTAGGGGGGGGCTCGCTATTTGACTACTCTTGACATGACCAAAGGGTACTGGCAAATTCCCTTAACGGAATCTGCAAAGGAGAAAACTGCCTTTAGTACCCCTAGTGGGCATTGGCACTATAAGGTCCTCCCATTTGGGCTGCACGGGGCACCAGCGACCTTCCAACGTCTGGTAGATAGAGTGCTACGGCCCCACCGGTCCTTTTGTGCCGCCTACTTGGATGATGTGGTCATCCATTCCGGCACCTGGGAGGAACATATTGTGCAGGTGTATGCTGTCCTGGCCACCCTGGCAAAGGCCGGCCTCCGTATAAACCCCCGTAAATGTTTTTTCGGGTTAAAAGAGGCCAAATATTTGGGCTACCTGGTCGGGCGGGGGCAGGTGAAACCGCAATGCTCTAAGATTAAAGACATCCTGGAATGGCCCCGTCCGAGTACCAAGAGACAGGTGCAGGCTTTCTTGGGGTTGGCAGGGTACTACCGCCGGTTTGTGCCTCGCTTCTCCGAGAGGGCAGCACCCTTGACAAACTTGACAAGGAAAGGCGCTCCGTTGTGCGTGGTTTGGGATCCTACTGTGGAACAAGCATTCGGTGACCTAAAGGCGGCCCTAACCTCGGCACCGATATTGAAATCACCTGACTTTTCTCTCCCGTTTATTCTCCAGACCGACGCTTCGGACACAGGCCTAGGGGCAGTGCTGAGCCAAAGCGTCGACGGTGTCGAACACCCCGTCTTTTACCTGAGCCGGAAACTGCTGGATCGGGAGACCAGGTATGCGGCAGTGGAGAGGGAAGCCTTGGCCATCAAGTGGGCAGTGACACACCTGAGGTACTACCTGCTGGGCCGGGAGTTCACCCTGGTGACGGATCATGCTGCCCTACAGTGGATGGCGTTGCACAGGGAATCGAACCCTTGGGTCAGCAGGTGGTTTTTGGACCTTCAGCCGTACAAGTTTACTGTCACTTATCGCCGGGGTAACCTTCAGGCCAATGCCGACGCCCTCTCCCGGGTTCACGACCTCTCGGTTCGGTACGCCCGCCCCGATGGGGCTGGGCTGAGGGGGGGGCCATGTCACGCACGTGCGCTTGGGGAGCCGCAGAACGACTCAGGGAGTAGCGGAAAGCCCGGAAGCCATAAGGGATTGGCAGGCAACTAACCATTCTCTCCTTATTTCCCCTAGAAAGAAGGAAACGCCGACACCCTGAGCAAGCTCCCGCTCATCCTTCCCCTCCTATCTGATGACATCATGATTACTGGTTCCACCTGCAACTCATTACCCACACTCCCTCTGCTTATTCCGGTCCTCCCTATAAAGGTTTCCCCATCACACCAGCATGTGTTCAGTGTCAGTTAAATGTACTCTCTGGACTGTTGTACCTATTTTGTTTGCATACTGTACAGTATACGGGGCCGGAAACCCCAAACCTTTCTGTGCTGTCATCTCTTTCTTTTACAATATCTTCACCTCTCCAGGGTCTCCTCAACCTGCTCCCTACTATCGCTACAGATCACAATGTCATCAGCAAACATCATAGTTCACGGGGATTCCTGTCTAATCTCATCTGTCAATCTGTCCATCACCATTGCAAATAAGAAAGGGCTCAGAGCCAATCCCTGATGTAATCCCACCTCAAACTTGAATGCATCCTTCACTCCTACCATAGACCTCACCACTGTCACACTTCCCTCGCACATATCCTGTGCAAGTAAATGTGTGGAAAAGAGTCAAAATGATTGTGATCAAGTAGGACAACCAGAAAGATGTTAGCCCCCTAACCACTAATGTAGACTCTGTCAATGCTTGCTTCAGGGGAAATGTGGAAATCACTAAGCCTTGTGCTGTGGTAGCCTACAATAACACAAGTCAGTCAGGCACTGACATTCGACCGTCTCGTATGCAAGCAACAGAGAAAATGTTATAAGAAAAGTGTGCAGAGAAACATCAGACTATGTATTGGTGACTATCTCAAAATATCACATCAAGGCCTAAATCTGCATCAGTACAGCAGTGGACACTAGACCTACCCTTTTCTACTGTATATATGTTGATGTTTTGATATTTTATTTTCTGGTACACTTAATAGCATTTTCTTCTGGCTGAACAAAATTCAACCTTTTTGACTTGTTTTTCCAGAGGTAAACATAATAAGGAGGCTACATCAGTCAGTGATCAGTGATGCTGTATATGGAACTTACCTGATGGAGTTCATGTAACTTTCAAAGCACTACAGTGTTGTGATTCATTGGTGTTCAACTATTCTTTTCAATTCTTGCAATGCAGAATTCTGTGCTTCATTCAGCAAAATGTTACACCATGGCTACAATATGTTTTTATTTGCAAATAAGGCATGTGTCCTTCAGCAAAACGTAACTGAATAACTGATTCTTTCTGTTACTAATGCTATCTAAATGTTGATTCGGACAGATTGAATAAAGATTTAGAGCTGCTGTACCTCACTTTTCAAGGCTACTAACAAACTCTTGTCCACCTATTACTAATATACAGTGCCATTTGAAAGCACAGAACGCACTGCTTAGGTAAAACTGGCATTTGAAAGAAATCTGAGATGAAAAGCAAATATGTAATGATATTTAACTCATTTATTAAAAATAATATTTTAATATGTTCATTAAAGTAATTATTAAAATGGAAATAGCTCTCCATGCTCTTAAATAAATTTTCATCTGGTTCATTATTTCTAAAAACTAAAACTCTAGTTCAGCTTCACCGTTGTTTTGCTATTAGACCTAAAGTGTCTTCATCTTTGTTAGACATATTCTTTTATGATCTCTGAAAGACAGAAGGAGGCAGTGCATTTGGAAGATGGAAAGGAACACCAGACTAGCTTGAAGATCAAACCAAAGTCTTAAAATCCATCCATCCATTATCCAATCCGCTATATCCTAACTACAGGGTCACGGGGGTCTGCTGGAGCCAATCTCGGCCAACACAGGACGCAAGGCAGGAAACAAACCCTGGGTAGGGCGTCAGCCCACTGCAGGGCATGCACACACACACACACACACACACACCCACACACCAAGCACACACTAGGGGCAATTTAGAATCGCCAATGCGCCTAACCTGCATGTCTTTGGACTGTGGGAGGAAACCGGAGTACCCGGAGAAAACCCACATAGACACGGGGAGAAGACTTAAAATGAAGTATACAAAACATTCCAGCTTCACACTCTTCTTGGAAGCACCCTTTTACTTCCTCTAAGGCTAAAAAAATGGCAGAGCAATGCAGAGACAAGGTCAGGAACAAGCAAAGGTTCTGAGTAATGAAAGAGGGAAATGTAAAATTGCACCTTTGCAAACATATTTCATTTTAGAATGAAAGCAATACATGGATAACGTGTTTGTTGTGACGCTATCTTGAATTGGGAAAACTCGATGATGAAATCCATCATAGTGATGTCATTAGACTAGCAATGGTCATCTTTAGCATAAAAGATACAGCTGTGGCTGTGCAAAACTAGCACAAGATGGTGGCACCCAGAATAACACAAACAAGAAGTGGCATTACCATCACAGCATTAAAAAAAATTGTAGGGACATATCTTTGTGGGGTACAAAGACTATCTGTATGCTCACAGAAAGTGCACACATGAGATACAGGGCTTTCAAAACTAGGCTGTTTGTTGTCATTTCAATTTCAAGTGCATAGCTTCCACTGACTGGTGACTATAATACAATATGAACAACAGACAACAAAAAATAATGAATACTTCATCGTACATTGAATGCAACGTACATTATACTATAAATAGATACCTGTATAAACAATCTGTGGAAACAAATCAGTCTTCAAATCTGTCAGTGCAAATGCCAGTGTACTATCTGTCTAATTAAAGGATGAAGAAGAGTAACTGAGGAAGATGGCTGAGGTCTTGAGGTCTTTATTAATGCAGTTTGTCTTTGTAAGGCAGAATGTTGTATATGGTATATTCTGGACAGAAGGCAAGTTGTGGGCCAGTAATATTGTATATCACCTCTGTCTCTTCACTGTTTTGTGGTCCAGAGCTGAACAGATGCTGGTCTAGGATGTGATACAGCCAATGAAAATGGACTCCACTGTGAAACTGTAGAAGTTGGTGATCACAGATGGCAACATCTACACCATCCATGCATATCCATGGAAAGTAAAGGCATTGATAAACCTTTGGTTCACTTTAGCTGTTTGACCACCAATCATCTCTCACGACCATATGAGATGTTTGGTTAACACTTCATCTATTTAATTTTCTACAAAATTACAATGTATAAAAATGTAGCTTCATTCTGACCAAGCTTGTTAATTAGTGATTACATTAATCTCAATTTGTTATGATCTTCTGTACTGGAAACAGGCACAGCCTCAAAGTTAAGTAAAGAAAAGCCTGGGAACTGAAGTGCTGGATTCAAGTTCTGCTTATGATCTGTGTAGATTTTGCACATGTACATGTATTTTTCTGGGTGTCCCTGCTTGCTAACTCATCCAAAGATCTAAAGTGTAGTTTAAGATGGGACGGAATTGGAGTAGTCTGAGAGGCAGTAGATGTGTGGATGAGCATATTCAATAATGATCACTCGTGGTAATCGTTATTTAATCATGTTTATTTATATCTATTTTATGTTTTATTGTCATTTTTGAACTCTTATGTATCATATTTTTATGTATTTTCTGTTATGTTTATTATTACGTATGCTCCTTTTAAATGGGTCTCCATTCCCTGTGTTTTGTTAGTGGAGCCAAAGGAGGCGGGCCACCTTGTGAGTACTTCTTCTGAGTCCTATCTCTGGATATTTAAGGTAAGCACAGATCAGGACATCATTGTGACTATTTCTATCTTCTTTACATTTTTCTGTTTTATCTGACCTTGTTGCTTCTATTTAAGGATTGCAATTCTGGATTCGTCTTTTATGACTTGTTTGCTGCAAGATTACATTTTTGACAGCTTTTTGTGTGTCTTTTTGCTCTTTTAAGCATTTTGCCTTGTTTCCTATTTTTCACCAAATATCATTTACAAAGATTCTTTGTTTTCCCTATTGTCTACAAGCCAAGGGTTTCCGATCCTCTTCCCTCTTGTGGGAGTTTTTTCTATATTTTTTGACATTTTGTGCTATTTTGGCAGCTCTCCATGTTTAGGTGCTGTTAGACTGAAGCCTACTGATCATAGTTCTAAATAAATTGATTTGGGTGAACATCTTCTGGGCTGGACAGTGAAGCCCCTGGTCATCTTTGTGTTTATATGACTCCATTACACAACACCAACATTGCTCAAACAGTCTCCAGCTTTCCACTATGCTGTTTTTAAATAGATAGTTTTGAAAAACTCCCAAATGAACGGTGATCCTTATGATACTTCAAAATAAGTCATAATTTTATACAATTGTTTAAACCATTTGAGTTGCTATTTTGCCAGTGCAACATTAGTCTTAATATCACTTTCATGTATTTCATTATTGTGATTTGGAGTCAGGAGAATGGCAAAAAGGGTGTGAGGCCACCAAAAGACCCACAAGGCAGGATAGGAGTTTTAATAGGCTGTCCAGAAGAGACTTACCCAAAGGCAGACAGTTCTCAACTATTACCTGCTGGTTCTGGCATAAACGGGCCTAAAAATAGAGAGCTGGCTTTTAAAGTTTTAAACTTTGCAAAAAAATGCCTTAAAATAGAGAGAAACTATAAAGAAATCTGGCTTATGAAGGCAATCCAAACTGAACTTTTTATAAACTGAGAGTTTATTGGACAAGAATATTAAAATAAGAAACACCAAAGGTACTCCAAAATTAACAAGTCACACAAATTGCAAAGCAGAATCCCAAGACAACAGCAATGCAAACCCAATAAACCACAGAATACAAATGAAAAATCAATACTCATGGAAAACTCCCAATACTAACTCAGTGCTCCACTGGTGGGATTCACTTTCTGGCCAGCCTATAAAAGCCAACGGGAAGCCCCAGCATTTATAATGTCAGGGTGGTCCTGCCTCCTGGGGCTACACCCATAAACCACAAAACATGACAGCACATTTAAAGAGACAAAATACAAGCAACACATATTAAATACATCTAACAGATACAATATTAACTCAAGCAAAATAACAAATTCAAATTTAACAAAAACAAAAGCCAAAGAAAAATTCCTGGTTGTAACACAACAGTTATAGAATAAACTTTATACTGAGTTTGTAACGGGCAGTAACCTGAGACAAAGCAGGCAGACAGAGAAAACTTGCAAAAGCTTAAACAGACAGAACCCAGGCTGGGTATCAATCACAGGCCACCAAGTTGAGACACAGCTGCCGGGGCAGCAATGCCACCTGGCACCAGAAAATTCTACATTTCAAATCAGTGTAATTGGGGCATACATAATAGCCTAATGAAAATCATGGCATACTCTGCATTTAGTGTAATTGCTCCTTTAGCCTAATAATAATAATAATTTCTATTGCACCCATTCTCAAAATACTTCACAAAAAGTCAAATGAATACAATAATTATCACAGCAGATAAATGTGAAAGCAAGAACAATAAAAGTAGGCAAATAGATCAAATAAAATAATGATCAAATGTTTTAGAATGTGGTCAGGTTTGCCTTCTCAGGAAGAAGAAAAACAGGGATAAATTGGAAGGACCATCAGTGTGAGAAAAATGACCTTTTAAAAAGTTGAAAAAGCAGTGAATGAAAAGAATCAAACTGTTACACCATATCTAGCGCACGATGGGCTCCTAAGTATATACAGTAGTGTCTTCTGTGACTTAGAGGATTGTGAAGATGTGTCTTATTGCTAATTCATTTTGTGACTATGTGACCTTATCTGCGGCTTGTTTTAGCAATGTTCTACCTGTACTTCAGAACTGAAGTGTTTGTGTGATATCTCATGCACGAAGAGTCTGAGAAGAAGACAACCTGCAAAGTGCCTCTGTCTGCTTTGTCTTATCGAGTTAATTGAAAATGTTCCTAGTATTTAACAGTAACATTTCTCACTGTGTTGCACTAGAGGCTCTTTGTAACCTCCTGCATAGCATTTAATGCTCTGATATTAAACCACCTACAACTGAACACCAGCAAAACCAAGGAACTGGTGGTGGATTTTAGGAGGCCCAGGCCCCTCACGGACCCTGTGATTATCAGAGGTGACTGTATGCAGAGGGTGCAGACATATAAATACCTGGGAGTGCAGCTGGATGATAAATTAGACTGGACTGCCAACACTGATGCTCTGTGTAAGAAAGGACAGAGCCGGTTATACTTCCTTAGAAGGCTGGCGTCCCTCAACATCTGCAATAAGATGCTGCAGATATTCTATCAGACGGTTGTGGCAAGCGCCCTCTTCTACGCGGTGGTGTGCTGGGGAGGCAGCATTAAGAAGAAGGACGCCTCACGCCTGGACAAACTGGTGAGGAAGGCAGGCTCTATTGTTGGCATGGAGCTGGACAGTTTGACATCTGTGGTGGAGCAACGGGTGTTCAGCAGGCTCCTGTCAATTGTGGAGAATCCACTGCATCCACTGAACAGGATCATCTCCAGACAGAGGAGCAGCTTCAGCGACAGACTGCTGTCACCGTCCTGCTCCACTAACAGATTGAGAAGATCGTTCCTCCCCCAAACTATGCGACTCTTCAATTCCACCCAGGGGGATAAATGTTAACATTATTCAAAGTTATTGTCTGTTTTTACCTGCATTTTTATTACTCTTTAATTTAATAATGTTTTTTGTATCAGTATGCTGCTGCTGGAGTTTGTGAATTTCCCCTTGGGATTAATCTATCATATAGTTCCTATCACATCTATCTATCTATCTATCTATCTATCTATCTATCTATCTATCTATCTATCTATCTATCTATCTATCTATCTATCTATCTATCTATCTATCTATCTATCTATCTATCTATCTATCTATCTATCTATCTATCTATCTATCTACACAACACAGTCCTGTTTTCAAATATAAAGTGTTTATTCAATGCAATACTTCCACAGGGTTCCTGTTTCCTCTTTTTCAGGCTACACAACAAAGTAATCATTTTTCCTTCTTGTTCCACATCTCCTACGTAGTCTCATTCACCTCGTCCCGACTCTCACCACTCATGCAGGAAACCCACCTTTTGCTTATACCAGACCTGGGAGTACTTCCAGTGCCACAACATTACACACTTCAAGCACTCCCAGGTCAGACAGAAGTCTTTCAAAGAGGGACAATCCCCTCCAGCTCCTTATGGTAGTACCCAAAATCCCTGACAGGGTTGTCCTCCCCTGGGACTGTAATTCCCAGCATACCCTGCGGGTATCCATATGGGTGTCAAGCAGACACTTTCTGCCCTTCTGTACAGGCCTCCCTTCTGGGAAAGTCACCCATCCTGGTTGGGATGCCAGTCTATCTGTCCTTCCATTGTGGCCTCCCTTCTCGGCAGGGAATCGGCTTCCATCCAGTTTGGGACACCATTCAGTCGCTGTCCTTCTATTATGACCTTCCTTCCCAGCAAGGAGAGAGATCTCCTATCCCAGTTGGGATGCTGGTCTTCATCCAGCGTGGCAGTCACAACATGTCAAAATTTATGACACTAGATGAATGATCTCATTACCTAAAGAATATAAGATTACATGACTGCACTCTTAAAAATAAAAGTGGTTCTTCAGAGAGAGATGCCATAGGGAAGCCATTTTTGGTTGCTGAATGAACCATCTACATGAAGGTCCCAGAAAGAACCATTATTTAGATCTGTAACCGTTTCCATAAGTAGCCATGACTAGATGATAACAGATTTGTGAAATACCAATAGGTCCATTACTTTAAAAGGGCTCAAGTTGAATGCAATACTGCAACTAAGTTTAGGTTTTCTTGATCTCTTAGTGTTCTGTTAGGTAGCCTGCTTTTTTTTATAATTATAATTTGCCAGGTAGCCAACTATACATTAAAGATTAGTGTTTTGTCCACTTATTAGGACCTTATTCAAAGCCCAAAGAATCAATTTCATATGCAAAGAAAAATTCTCCAGAATAAAACGATTCTGGGGACTTCACCACTGCATTTTTCTCGTCTGGTGTTTGACTTCTTGGTTTTTGTTTCCAGATTTTATTTTTTGGATTAGTACTTTAGATATTTGGGAGCTTAAGGATTTTTTTTCTTGTATTTCTTTTTAAAATTATAGTTATGTCAGGCTGAGGCAAGGCAAAAAGAAGAATGATTAGGATCAGGAAATGGACGAGGCAAAATGTGTGGTCAGAAAGGTGTGAAATTAAAACCAAAACTGACAAACTAAACAGTGTGTTAAAGCTAGAAGGTTGACCCAAGTCAATGTCAAAGGAATGCAAGCTAAATTCTTAAATTAAGTACAGGTCTGAGAAACATTCTTTAAAGAGGTTTTACCACAGGCTCAGATGTTGACCATCCGTATAGTGTCACTGGAATGATGTCAGACCATGGGACCCCTGAACATCCAACAACCCGCAGAAGCAACATGGCAACAGTTGTAAACGATAAAACAAAATGACGTCTCTGCAAATTTCCAAATAAGATTTTAATAAAAATAAACTCTTTCAAAACTAAAACTGAAGTAATTCACCCTGGTTGTTCTTTAATAATTCAAACGAAGAATAAATGTTAAAAAAAGCTCTAAAAAATGTATTGATGGGGAAGAAAAATATTTTTTATTTACGGATTCTAACTGTTACAGTTATAGCGTTTAAGTTGCATTCTATTTACAGGGTGTTAAAAATCTGGGTAATTGCCAGGAAATATTTAAGGTTAACTCAACAAATCCTCATCATCTACCATAACAACGAAAATGTAAAACTATTTCCTGGCTGCCTTACATTTTTCAAAAGTTCAAAGTTAGCCATGTACATCTGCAGCACAAATTGCTCATATTTACTTATGAAACAAGAAGACCTGGACTGGACAGCATAAATATGACAGGTGTTCATCTTAAGTCGCATCCCAACAAGATGCCCGAAATGAAGTCCCCTGAGGCTATTTGCCCTGAATTTAGGTACCATTTGTCAGAGATAATATAAACTCATGGGCTAAACTGTAGAGTTTTTAACTGTTAATTTAAAGAGAATCTTTGTGGAACAATAAGATGGATTGGTTCTGCAAGCACAATGATGAAGTTTTAAATTGATCACCCAGGAAACTGAAGCAGGACTTCTCACTGGATCAGTTTCAATGATGAATTATGGAACAAGCATGTGAACTTACATGCCTTGCAGCTACTAGTTAAAGATTTATGCTCATGCTGTTTGATCTACTAAAGGGGTGAAAACGTTTTTTTTGTTTTTTTTTTGTAGTTAACTTGAAATAGAATTTGAGTGTTGTATTGTTTTTGAAAACATCGCTTTTAACAATACAATACAATACAGTTTATTTTTGTATAACCCAAAATCACACAGGAAGTGCCGCAATGGGATTTAACAGGCCCTGCCTTCTGACGTCCCCCCAGGCTTGACTCTCTAAGAAGACAGGGAAAACTCCCAAAAAAACCTAGTAGGGAAAAATGGAAGAAACCTTGGGAAAGGCAGTTCAAAAAGAGACCCCTTTCCAGGTAGGCTGGGCGTGCAGTGGGTGTCAAAAAGAAGCGGGTCAATACAATACAATACACAGAACAGAACAAATCCTCAATACCATATAAAATAAAAAGTTATTTTAGAAGTAAAATAATAAAAAAAAAATTTAGAAGTATGGAGCAGAATTTAACAGTAAATGATATCATATAATAAGATTTGAATATTTTTAGAGTCCTGGAGCCCTCATCCATCAAGCTGCCTCCCCCATTTGGCCATTCCACGGTTGAAACAGTGCTGGGCCAGCCAATCCGATGAAAGGACCCCTCTTTCCCATGATTCCTGCAATCCTCCATCAGGGATGACTTTACCTTAGGCAGGCAAAACAACTTTGCAGGTGGGCCGTGGCACCAAGTGCCACATTTGAGTACCGGGTGAGGGTTAGTATCCAATTCTAACTATCATGTTACTTATGTTTTAGTGCTAATGACTAACAACAGAGATGCAGTCTGTACAGTTAATCAGAAGCTGTAGTCAGGATATGCTAAACTGAAGTAGTGAGTCTTCAGCCGGGATTTAAAAGCTGAGACCGAAGGGACATCCCTTATAGTAGCAGGCAGACCATTCCACAGTTTAGGGGCCCTGTAACTAAAAGCTCGACCTCCCATTGTTATTTTATTAATCCTTGTAACCATAAGCAGACCGGCATCTTGAGATCTAAATGTGCGCTCTGGTTTGTAAGTCATGATAAGTTCAGACAAGTAAGTCGGAGCTCGGCCATTTAATGCTTTATATGTCAAAAGGAGGATTTTGAAATCTGCCCTAAACTTAAATGGGAGCCAGTGTAAGGATTTAGTTAGAATGTTGCAAATGACTGATTGAGGTCATGCTGTAGTCAATAACATATAAAGTAGATTAGTGCTACAGCATTGTTGTGGTGTGCAATTTTGCATATAAGTTGATAAATATTTTGTATGTCTTTATTTGTAACTTATAACACTAACGTATATCATTGATAAGAACAGCAATGGTTAGATGGTTAAGAACCCCAAAACACACACACAGACTTTTAGGACTAAGTCTGTTTGTAATTTTATGACAAGGTCAGGAGAAGTGCCTCAAACAAGTTTGGAAAGTGATTCTCTGCAGAACTCTCTCAATCAACCCCCACAGGAAAGCCAGACTGCCTAGCTGGCGGTCTTCAGCTCAACACATGGTTTTGGGAGGGCAGGTGTGAAGGTATTCTGTGCCCCATTGGTCTGAAGTATGACTGTTTGGGATTGGCTTGAATCAGAAGCCTTTAAGTACAGTGACACCGTATTGGCTGTAGGGTTGGGAAAGAGAATCTATAAATGTGCTTACTTTACCCCTCCCTCTCTCTCTCTTACCAACTGATAAAGGAGCATCTCATACACCATGAACTGAAAAGGACAACACAATGAAGAGCACAGCTCGGCAGCCATATTGAGACAGGCATGCGTCCTGTTCTGAAGAAAGCTGACCAAAAATGATGACTTAACTAGAGACATTTAAAGTAACTAACAAGTCTGTGTGCTGCCTGAAACTACACATCAGCATTTATCAGGTTGTATGGTTGGCAATATTCAAATGTACTTAGCTTATTGTTATTATTTATGAATATTATCAATAATACATTATTTAAAGTGTAACTTAACTCCTGTTTGTCTTTTACTACACCTAATTGCCTGAGGTTATAAATGTAAAAGGGAAGGCCGAGAAAAGCTATAAAGTTCATTACCTTATAAACAGTGTTATGTCTGTGAGATTTAAGGCATTGTGACAAAGGCTACATTTTAATAATACAAAAGGGCAAAGTAGAGTAATACAGTATATCACTCTACCAAGACAAAACAAGAATAGTTTACACAACTGCAAAATCTGCAACTGATAGTAATAAAGCATATTATTTTAGACAGTGCCACAGTACCCAGTGCCATACTCTGGTGTACTTCAGGAGGACATTATAGAGGTGTCAGACAACACTCTGATGAGAGCTCTGGTTTCTGTCCACTCTGCGCTGTTGTGTAGCGCAGCCACAAAGAGCTTAAACAACTCTGCACATCCACATAAAAACGACAAGGGTGAGCTTTCTTGAAGGCTTTTACTGGACGTACCTCATTGTAAACTGACATATATACAAAAGAAACATACAGGTATTTACAGGTGTAGCACCAAAGACAATAAATAATGATTTACAAAGCAATACACAGCAGAGAGTATACATTAAACAACGAATCTTTAAAAGACACTTACAAGGCGAGTGATTTCCATGGTCGGATCGAGACAAAGAGAAGCACGTGGACACAGGTTCAAATTGCTGCATACCACAACTAACCAGACCCAGGGGTTTAAATACCTTAAAGACCAAAGCCGACTGAAACAAGAGATAAAGGGGGTGCCTATGTGAGACACAAGGGGTGCATTGTATTTAAATGTTCATTATGTGAGTTTCATGGGCATTTATAACACGGCTGTAAGTGTGGGACGTGACTAACAGGTGTGTTAATAAATGACAAAACAAATGGGGTGCACAGTTCAGCAAAGAAGAGTAACAGCTAACAGCAAGTGGGGCAGAACACTCTGCACTAAATGACTACAGGCACAGAACAACACTTAAACTTACTGCGCCATGTTTTTGCTCTCTCTGTGATTTCCACAATGTGATCAGCTCAATTAGGAATTATCCATTACCAGTTTAGATCCCTGCCAGTGGTGTTCAGGTAGGTCTTTGAGCAGACAGCATTGCAGCTTTCTGTCTGCCACAGTCTGAGCATATTGCCTCTGGAAATTTTAATCAGCAGCTCATCTCTGCCCATGCAGTGAAAGGACTGCAAATGTAGCAGCAAGAGGACATTTAGCTTGGCCACTCAGCAAATCATTAATTCAGTTCTGAATGTAAACTTTCTTTTTTCCATGAATTCTTCAGATTTAGCTGCTTGGAAAAGTACTTTGTGTTTTTGTATTCTCACATAGCATTTAATATCCTTAGTAAAAGCTAAAATAATTGCAAATCTGGGTGTAAAATGCAAACTTAATCTACTTTTACCATCCCTAGTAAAAACTGAAATAATTGTATACAGTGGACCAGGTCCATGACCAAATTTGGCCTCTCTATTTGTTTGCCAGTGTGTTGTCCCGATGTGCAAATCCCAAATGGAAAATTGTTGGCTGCACATGTAGGGCCAACATGTTTGCCCACACTGGGTCTACACTGACACAAATGTCAGTTTGTTTGCTGGGTTGTTATAGAAAAATTCTGAAGCAATCATTTACACCCTTAGGTTTGTCTTCCACTACTGATTTTGAAATGATGGGTGGCACATTAACTGTCTGAATGCTAGTTGTGTAATGCTACAGCACAGAGCACTCCTGTAATTCATCTCCAAATACTGTGACACTTCTACTTCTGGACTTTTTCCTCTCCCCCTCCATGACCAGTTAGACTTTGCCCGAGCCCCTAACCCTTCATTGAATAAGCCCTCAGCTCAAGCTACCTTTGACTTCCATCTAACTGTTACATCTGCCTAATCCGTGAGATCCTTATGAAGGACAGAGAAGCCATATCACAGTGACTCCAGGTAGTACCACCCCCTAGCAGCTCTTGGAGGCCTTGCTTTGCTGAAGCTTTAATTGTCTTATGTCCTGTTAAATAGGTAACCCTATTTCCTCTTCCAAGTGCTCTCTCTATGCCAAGAAGTCTTTAGATATCTGCCATTCCTTCCATTGCTTCTTTCTCTTTCTGGCACCTTCAGGGTTGATTACTCTCTAGTGTACTGGAGAAGCAATGAGGATTCCTTCAGGTTATCCTCCTCTCCCTCTCTTTTTCTCTGTCTTCTTCCTGCTGTGAAAAAACTACAACAAAGTCTGAAGAGTTGGGAATTCTCCTGTTTAATGATGTTAGCCTTCTGAATATAGTTTTTGAGTTATGTGAGATGAAGTCCTCACGATTACTGCTGGTCTTCTGATGAGTTCTTCCAGTACTAATCTTCTTTTACATCTTCTGTAGTGGATGGGGAACAACAAAGAGGAAATCACATCAGTCGACCTTGCACAGGACTTCCTCCTTTCTGGCAATGGAAATGGAAATTGTTATTACACTCAGTTAACTGCCTTTCTTTGAGGTTTCCAAACCTCTCTAGCTACTGGAAAGATTTGAGTATTGATTATGGTGCTTATGATGTCCATTTCTTTGTGTTGCCCACCCAGCCTTATAAGCATGTAACAGAAGTAGAACCAGAAGTGTCTTTCAAGTAGTTGAGAGGCAGCGGAGTGAAACTAACATAATAATATATTTTAGACTCTGAGAAGGTCATCATCATCTTCTTCTTCTTTCGGCTAATCCTGTTAAGGGTTGCCACAGCGGATCATCTTGTTCCATATCTTCCTGTCCTTTGTATCTTGCTCTGTCACACCCATCACCTGCATGTCCTCTCTCAACACGTCCATAAACTTCTGTTTGGCCTTCCTCTTTTCATCTAACCTGGCAGCTCCATCCTTAGGTCAAAGGACATTGGGCAACAGTGTGGGACACAGAGTCATACACAGGCAATTCAGCCTGGGTGAGATAAAACCGCGGACTTGGTTTTCATTAACCTGCAATGAATCAAAAAGTAAAAGTTCAGTTGGAATTTAACTTCTGATGAAAAACTTATTAAAAGCACATAAAAATGCCTCAAACATTACCCCTCATATTTCAAGCTGATTTGTGCCTCATTTATGATGCTGCTTGCCATCATTACTGCTTGTTAATAGATTTGAAACATTCTGTGTCTGTAATTAATTGTTTTTTTCTTTTAATCTGTGTTAATCATAGGAAAAGCACTTGCCATCCAGGGCATAATCTCAGCAAATTCACAAAGGCAGACCTTAGAAGATGAGTCACTGGATTTACTAGATATGCACAGCTGTTTATTGGCAGCATTGCTGTAGAAATTTACATGATGTCTGCCGGCAACATCTATAAAACAAAGCAAAGCATGAATATTGAGAATTATGATGAAGACCACCTACTACTGCATGTATGTCCTGGGGATACAAGGATTTCTCTGACAGCAAGTCCCTTTTACAGAGTGTACTGCTTAATCACTTCAGTCTGAAGTTTTAATTTTATGATTATGAATTTTATGGAGTTTTAAATTGAAAAAAATTTAACTGTGAACTTTACTGCAATCCCTTTGTGTGACGCAAGGAAGGAAGGGGTTGGTGTGAATTGGAGAGGATGGGAAAATAGAAGAAGATGGTGTTTACTTACCCATTTTATTAGTAAGTAACACATTAAATAACAAAAAAAAACCTGAGTGGTTCCTGGGTATTTTAAAGTAGATAGATAGATAGATAGATAGATAGATAGATAGATAGATAGATAGATAGATAGATAGATAGATAGATAGATAGATAGATAGATAGATAGATAGATAGATAGATAGATAGATAGATAGATAGATAGATAGATATGAAAGGCACTATTTGATAGATGGATAGATAGATATGAAAGGTACTATATGATAGATAGATAGATAGATAGATAGATAGATAGATAGATAGATAGATAGATAGATAGATAGATAGATAGATAGATAGATAGATAGATAGATAGATAGATAGATAGATAGATAGATAGATAGATAGATATGAAAGGCACTATTTGATAGATGGATAGATAGATATGAAAGGTACTATATGATAGATAGATAGATAGATAGATAGATAGATAGATAGATAGATAGATAGATAGATAGATAGATAGATAGATAGATAGATAGATAGATAGATAGATAGATAGATAGATAGATAGATAGATAGATAGATAGATAGGATTCTGGCACTTCAATCAATCAATTGCATCGGTTGTGCATTAGCGGCTAAGTGAGGTTCTCTTTCCTCTGTGGTTTCGTTTTGCCGACGTGCTCACCTCCGTTGTCTATCAGTAGCTAAGTGAGTTTCTCTCTCTTCAGAAGTTCCATTTTTGATGATGTGCTCACTTCGTTTCTGTATCAGCGTCTGAATGAGTTTCTCTCTCCTAGGAGGTTTTGTTTTGCCGACGTGCTCGCCTCCATCGTCTGTCAGTGGCTAAGTGAGGTTCACTGTCTTCTGAGGTTTCGTTTTGCCGATGTGCTCGCCTCGTTTGTGTATCAGTGGTTAATCAAGTTCCTCTTTTCTGAGTGCTTTCACTTTGGCGACAGAGTTGCTTTCTTTGGGTTTCATGCTGTAGCCTCGTACTTCTGGGCCAGACAGACAGACACACACACACACACACACTTTTTTTTTAATATTATTAAACAGTATTTTTATACAACCTTATTATGTAACTGCTCATTTCATAACTATAAACAGATCTTAAAGTAGATATAATGTACAGACTGTGCAAATCTTGACTCTGTCTTTAGGTACAAAAGTCCAATCCCACCCTAGTCATACAGTCGATTCAGAAAGTATTCAGACCCCTTCACTATCTGCACTTTTTGTTATGTCATAGAATTAATTTTAATTGGATACATTTGCCATTTTTGCCCATCAGTCTACACTCATTAACATGTTTTCAGAAAGGATTACATATTTTTTTAAAATCAGAAACTGAAATCTATCATTCATACAGTATAAGCACTCAGACACTTAATTCAGTACTTTTTAGAAGTGCCTTTGAGCGGAGTGGTGGCTCTGAGGCTAGGGTTATGCACTGGTAATTGGAAGATTGCTGGTAATTAGAAGTGACTACTCTGTTGGGCCCTTAAGCAAGGCCCTTAACCTGCAATTGCTCCGTCCTGGGTATGATGTCAATCTGCATCCAGCCCTGCATGTACAGTAGGTCGTCCAACCTGCAGGGAAAACGTGGGGGTTTGTGGCAGAATTGGCACTCCAGCCACCTTAAAAAAACCTCCCATTGGATCCATTCCATCTGAACTAGTGTGGTGCTGAGGTGTCACCCATTGAATAGCAGCACTTGGGTCCTAATCTGGGATCCTGAGTTGGTTTGTCATGTGTGGGTATGGCAATGCGCTGTATCAGCGCATGCTCCTAACCTCCTCTCTCTTTGGCAGCAATTACGCCTTTGAGTCTTTTTAATTAAGTCACTAGAAGCTTTGCATACCTGGATTTGGACAGTTTATCCCATTCTCCCTCGCAGATCCTCTCAAGCTCTGTCAAATTGGACAGGAAGTGTCTGTAAACTGCCATCTTCAGGTCTCTCTACAGATGTTCTGAGGGGTTTGGACTTTGACTGGGACACTCAAGGACTGCCAGAAATATAGTGCCTTTTCTATCTATCTATCTATCTATCTATCTATCTATCTATCTATCTATCTATCTATCTATCTATCTATCTATCTATCTATCTATCTATCTATCTATCTATCTATCTATCTATCTATCTATCTATCTATCTATCTATTATATAGTGCCTTTTCAATCTATCTATCTATTATATAGTGCATTTTCTATCTATCTATCTATCTATCTATCTATCTATCTATCTATCTATCTATCTATCTATCTATCTATCTATCTATCTATCTATCTATCTATCTATCTATCTATCTATTGTGACAGATTGAGGGCTCCCATGACCCCTTGAACCCTCAGACTAGACGTCAGACACCAGGTAAAAATCCAAATAATGATTTATTAATAATAATAATTGTGCACAAAGCACCCTCCTCTCCACAATACTCAATAATAATAATAATCCTCCTCCACACTCCCAGACGCGTTACCACCCTTCCACCCAGCTCAGCTCGCCATCTGGGATTTCCCATAGTCCTTTTATAGTCCTGATCCGGAAGTGTTTCGCCCTCTCTGTCCACGTGACTAGGAACACTTCCGGGTCATATAAAAACTCTTCTTTACCCTGGAGGCACGTCGTTTCTTCCTGTCATGTGATCATGACGCACCTCCAGGTTATAGGGCACATAAGAGTCCGACAACCTCCCTACAGCGACTCCTGGAGGCCCCCATGGTATCCAGCAGGGCTGTGCATATAAACTAAAGAGTCCATGATGCCCTGCTGGAATTCGGGGCACGTTCATGCTGTCGGGAGAGCTCCTCCTGGCGGCCTGGGGGTGAGGGCCGGAGTAGAAAGCCGGCAATCCTTCACACTATCTATTATATAGTGCCTTTTCAATCTATCTATCTATTATATAGTGCCTTTTCTATCTATCTATCTATCTATCTATCTATCTATCTATCTATCTATCTATCTATCTATCTATCTATCTATCTATCTATCTATCTATCTATCTATCTATCTATCTATCTATTATATAGTGCCTTTTCTATCTATCTATCTATGATATAGATGCTTATATGAATGTGGAGTACGTAAAGAATGACAGAAGCCCTGCTATATTGTTACTTTAAAATGGATGACTGCTAATTTTGCAATTAAACTTGAATAAAGCACATTGATACAGACAAAATGTTTGTGCATGGTTGAAAAATATTTCTTTCTAAATTATCTTAAGTCCAAAAACATATTTTTTGCAAGGCTGAAATATCATTATGATTTCCAACATTAATTAGTATTGTGTTTTGTAGAGTATTCATTCAGATTTGTGCTTTCAGTGAACACAGAAGTTCAGCACAGACACATTGTAGCAGTCAGCGCTATTAGTGTTAATGCACTTGAGCATCGTTATTACTCATTAAATTGCTGATAATCGCTTACCAAATCTCCCATGCTGTACCTACTAGGCCATCTGTATGAGATTTACCAAGTCTGCTAGTGGTTACACACAGCATTTATAACACACTATTTGGCTGTGTACTGAAGCTCTTCTGAATGTGGAGAATGATGATATTGTGCGTAGCGTGTTACATTCAAGCTACTTAGGGGTCCACATCAATGACACGTTGGACTGGTCTCATAGCACAGAGGAACTATACAGTATATACTATAAGAAAAGGCAGAGCAGGCTCTTCTTTCTTAAGAGACTGTGTTCCTTTAATGTGGGTAGTGACGTCTTTCACATCTTCTGCAACTCTTTGATGGCCAGTGAGATTTTCTACTCTGTGGTATGCTGGGCTGGTAGCATCACTTTAAGAGAAGCCCACCAAATGAAGAAACTAATTAAAAGGACAGGCTCAGTTAGGGGACAAACTCATGGTAAACCTTGTGGAACCCTGTGGGGCATGATAGGAATTGTAGTGCTGATAGTCTTCTCTGCTGGGTTGTGTGGAAACCGTCAGGGGGTGCTGCATGATCCCTACTTTTTGGGAATTCCACCTGACCTAGAAGTGCTTTCATTGGGCTATGCCCTGGCATTGGGAAGTCCTCCCAGGTCTCACATAAAAGGAAGCTGTCCAAGGTCCTCCATTAGTCAGGAGGAAGGAAGACAACACTTGCTGGAGAAAGGTGGACGAAGAGAGAAAAGATGAATGGAGGAAAGAGAAGAGAATATTATTTATACTTGTGTTTGTGTGACCTGGGAAAAACCTTTTGTGAGGTATTTCTATAATAAAAGCCTCTGTTTGAACCCATGGCTGTCTGTGTATGTCAGTTGTTTCCGGGGTTTGGGGATCAATGGTGCCCCCTATGTGTCACTGAGAACACAACTGGATGACTCGGTGTAGATTACACAACTTGAGTAATGTGAGTTTTTTTCATGGATGTATTTGATACTGTCTGCTGTGGTCCAGGGTTGGTGTCCATGGATGCTCATTCTTTCATAAAGTTTGTGATCTGTGACCTCTGTGAAAACACGACTAATTTTTTTCTCGGCCATCACTACCAATTACATCTAACAAAATATCATCTTTGAGTGGTGTATTCCTTTAAATCATGCCTGAAGCCACCTTAGGTTGCAAACAAAGCAGTGTTTCCCTCACTGTGGCCCACGCTTAACCTACAAGACACGCTTCTCACTTAAGTGCTCCGTTCTCTGCCTTGCTCTGGCACCAGTCTACCCATACCTCTCAGTGGGGCTCTATTTATTGAGCAGAGCAATGAGGTAGAATTCAGAGCAGCTGTAGTGGGCATTGATTGTGCCCATGTGCCAATTAACCCTTCATTATACTTTCCTGCTTCATTTTTCCCTGGAATTACTAATATAAGGATGAATATCCTTTATTACACTGGGCATCATTATTAATAATAATGGCTTTAACAATAACAGTCGGCCTGACCTTTATTAAATCACAACACAGGATTAATCAGGGCTCAAACGAAACACTTGAGAGAGTTTGAATTTAGGGTTAAAGAGTCACTTACTGCATACGCCATCTGGGATTACAGCTAATAAGAAGGTAGCAAGCACTACAGCAAAAAGCCAGCTCATACGTCATTTTAGAAAAGTTTGTGAGACCCTAAGGATTTGGTAAGTTGGCAGACATGTTCAGCATGTATGGTAAAGCACAGAAGCTTTTTAATTACCCTTAGAGTGCTTTGGTGATGTCTCGCTTCAGTGCCAGCTGAGCCTTCAGCATTGTTCTGACTTCTCCTGGTGCGCAGCTTGGACCAGTACTTAACGGGACAGGCATCTGCTGTACCCACACAAAAGATATCACTTACAGCCTGGATTATTTTCTGCTTATACAAACAACTTCACAGGAATTGCGTTAGAACCGTCTTAAGAATTTTTTTTTATCTAGAAAATACGGTTATATTCTCAAGCTCTGCCTTCCCCAGAGACCTACACCAAGCACACATCACTGATAAGAAGGTCATGTATTTCATTAATTTGAAATGTAGCAAGTCAGTTTCTTTGGGGAATAGGGATGCTTAATAATTTGTAAAACATAATACCATTTTCATTCTTAATATTCTTTCCCAAGATAACCCATTTCTCAATCTCGCTTGTCAGGATAGGAATATTCCATTAATTTTCATATCGTGGACAATATTTCTACTTTATATTCGGATTTTAATTTATCTGCTTTGTAAATCTCTTCGAAATGTTCTTTTTTTTATCAGATGTGTAAAGTGAATTGTCATTTTTTTTAAGCCTGCCACCTTACCCTAACGTGTATTGCACTGAGTGGCTCCAACTAAATGAAAGAAAGCTGGCTTGCTGTGGCGTGAGATTCAGACACAAGAAGACATTTATATGCTGAGGAGTCTTTTACATGGCAGCAACAAAAGAAAACACTTCTAACAGTAAAAGAAGTGAGATGTGGTTGGCCACACTACCTTATTATTACTAATATTTGCTGCCATCTATGAAGGGCCAAACAAGCTATAAATCCTATATTTTACATGTTGCTTTATATGTTCATGTTTCTGGTTTACGAGCATTTATTATCAGCTTCTATGCAAGCAATATTGGTATTCTACTATATTGGTTTATATGTTTATAGTATTGACTAGAGGGTTGCCCCCCCTTTGTGAAGAGGTGGGCTGAATGCACCCCAAGGAGACGCGGTCGCTCCTCCGAAACCCCCTCTTAAACGGTGATCCAATGGGAAACAAATACAGTTGTTTTTTAACCTCCTCTTTGCTCGATTGCCTGCTGGCTGCTGCTGCTGCTGCCGTGCCACGTGATCTTCATCTCATGCGACGCTTTGAACATTTCAAAGTCTGTACAGCAGCTGTCCTACTGTCTTATTTCCGGCCCTGGGCGTGGTTAAATCTTTTGACACAAAGTCTTGTCTCGCGGGATATGAGTTCTTGATATTTTTTAGTTTATAATATAAAAACGGAAAAAGAATCTGAAAATCTAACAACATCACTTTAAAGTTTGATAAATTCTGAAAAGAATGTGTAACGGCCGACCCCTTACCCAGCCGGCAGCTACACCTCCAAGACCTGTGGCCTGGATAATTTACTGAGAATGAATCTAACTATCAAGCCGTACCTCTAACAAAATCCACTTTTCCCCACAATTGACGGTGTAAATATAAACTCACAAAAGCAGATGTGTAAAATTATACTGATTAAATGTATTAAATGCTGTGGTGGGTTGGCACCCTGCCCGGGATTGGTTCTTGCCTTGTGCCCTGTGTTGGCTGGGATTGGCTCTAGCAGACCCCCATGACCCTGTGTTCGGATTCAGCGGGTTGGAAAATGGATGGATGGATGTATTAAATGAAACAACAAGACAAATGAAAATATAGAAAGAAGCATATATAAATATAAATATCCCTCCACAACATCAACAACGAGACACCACCATATATAAATACAACAAGACCCTCCCTTGCCCCTGTAACATATAACAAACAACACGAATAACAAAAAATGAATGAGATACGGAAATGATCGTGAACTTGAGTCCGGTTATAAAAACTGTCCTGAATACGGTTGACTGAACTAGTGATAAATGAGTCATTTGATTTTCCCCGTGAATCCTCGGTGCGTGGTGGATGATGAAGTCCGACCCCGGGGTCTCTCGTGATGAGGGTATTAAAGTATTGAAGTAAGTCCGGCGGATTGAAAAACAAACTGGATGAAAATGCGTGATGTGGAATACAGCAGGTATAGATGGCTCGTGGTCGTGAAAATGAAAAAGTCTCCTCTCCTCTCCTCTCTCTTCTCCTCTCTCTTCCCCCCGGCTATTCCCTCCTGATGGCTTAAAGAGTCCTGTGACGGCTGTAACTGATTAATAGTGAACAGGTGTTTTACAGGTTTGAGGCTGTGGTCTTCTTCCATCATTTACTGATACCCACACAAACAGCAAACGGGACATTGGAAACGAGACGCACTCAGTACTGACATTTGACAACACTAACTATGTAGCCCCGCTACAAACGATACCAAACATATATATGTAGGTTTTAAAATAAGCCCAATTTAAAGTGAGGCAAGAAACATGACATAAAAACGTTACCGTTGAACTTTTAGGCTTAGGATTTTATATACAGTCATATGAAAAAAGTTTGGGAAACCTCTCTCAGCCTGCGTAATAATTGACTCTCCTTTCAACAAAAAATATAACAGTGGTATGTCTTTCATTTCCTAGGAACATCTGAGTAGTGAGGTGTTTTCTGAACAAAGATTTTTAGTGAAGCAGAATTTAGTTGTATGAAATTAAATCAAATGTGAAAAAGTAGCTGTGCAAAAATTTGGGTAATTTTGCAGAATTGAATGCATGTAACTGCTCAATGCTGATTACTTGGTTGGATGAGCTCGTTAAGCCTTGAACTTCATAGACAGGTGTGTCCAATCCTGAGATATAAAGGTATTTAAGGTGGTCAATTGCAAGTTGTGTTTCCCTTTGACTCTCCACTGAAGAGTGACAGCATGGGATCCTCAAAGCAACTCTCAAAAGATCTGAAAACAAAGATTGTTGAGTCTCATGGTTTAGGGGAAGGCTACAAAAAGCTATCTCAGAGGTTTAAACTGTCAGTTTCAACTGTAAGGAATGGAATCAGGAAATGGAAGGCCACGGGCACAGTTGCTGTAAAACCCAGCAGGTCTGGCAGGTCAAGAAAAATACAGGAGCGGCATATGTGCAGGATTGTGAGAATGGTTACAGACAACCCACAGATCACCTCCAAAGACCTGCAAGAACATCTTGCTGCAGATGGTGTATCTGTACATCATTCTACAGTTCAGCACAATTTGCACAAAGAACATCTGTATGGCAGAGTGATGAGAAAGAAGCCCTTTCTGCACTCACACCACAAACAGAGTTGCTTGTTGTATGCAAATGCTCACATAGACAAGCCAGGTTCATTTTGGAACAAAGTGCTTTGGACTGATGAGACAAAAATTGAGTTCTTTGGTCATAACGAAAAGTGCTTTGCATGGAGGAAGAAGAACACCGCATTCCAAGAAAAACACCTGCTACCTACTGTCAAATTTGGTGGAGGTTCCATCATGCTGTAGGGCTATGTGGCTAGTTCAGGGACTGGGGTCCCTGTTAAAGTCGAGGGTCGGATGAATTCAAGCCAATATCAACAAATTCTTCAGGATAATGTTCAAGCATCAGTCACAAAGTTGAAGTTACGCAGGAGTTGGATATTCCAACAAGACAATGACCCAAAAAACAGTTTGAAATCTACAAAGGCATTCATGCAGAGGGAGAAGTACAATGTTCTGGAATGGCCGTCACATTCCCCTGACTTGAATATCATTGAAAATCTATGGGATGATTTGAAGTAGGCTGTCCATGCTCGGCAGCCATCAAATTGAACTGAACTGGAGAGATTTTGTATGAAGAATGGTCAGAAATACCTCCATCCAGAATCCAGACACTTATCAAAGGCTATAGGAGGACAGCGTCTAGAGGCTGTTAGATTTGAAAAGGAGGCTCAACTAAGTATTGATGTCATATCTCTGTTGGGGTGCCCAAGTTTATGCACCTGTCTAATTTTATTATGATGCATATTGCATATTTTCTGTTAATCCAATAAATTTAATGTCACTGCTGAAATACTACTGTTTCCATAAGGCATGTCATATATTAAAAGAAAGTTGCTACTTTGAAAGCTCAGCCAATGAGAAACAAAAATCCAAAGAATTAAGAGGGGTTCCCAAACTTTTTCATATGACTGTATAGAGAGTAGATTTGCATATTAATTATATTGGTTTGCACATGTACCGTGTATAATTGGCTTGTGTGTTTCTATTTTACATTCAGGTATCCAGCAGTTCCTCCCACTTTTGAGAACTGGTATCCAGAGTGTATAAAAGTATTAAGCCCCTTGAAATTGTCACATTTTTATTATATCTGTAGTACTAGGGTGTTGTACCGTGTTAGCCATTATGAATGTAGAGAAAGGCCAAGCAAAATGACACCTTTTATTGGCTAACTAAAAAGATTACAATATGCAAGCTTTCGAGGCAACTCAGGCCCGTTCTTCAGGCGAGATGTAATACAGAGACTGGAGTTCCCTGTGTTTATATACACACTCTAGGACAAGAAACAACATTGGTAAATCTTTAAATGAGAAATTTTAAATGTAAAAAATTAATAGATTCATTCAGGCTAGAGTTAATTTAACAAGATAGAAAAGAACAATGTATTGTCAAGATCTGTGGATAAGATAACTGTCCAACAAAGTCTTTTGAAGTTTGTAATGAGTTTTTTCAGAACAATGTAGATCTGTAGTCGGGTTGTCTGTCATTCTGAGAGATGTAAACAATCCTCATACCTGGCCATAATCTCTTGTCTCTATTCAATCCATGTTGTAATGTATTAAATTTAGCATGAGTTTAACTTCCCATTCTTTTCTCTCTTGCTGTGTTTTGAAGTTGCCCATAAGCACTGTGACTTTAAAGTCCCTCTCACAGTGGTCCATGGCTGTTGAAGTGGGCCGCTACAGGAACATCTATGTTGCCATGTTTAATGTGGAACCTGTGTAAATTCATTCTCTGGCGGAGTGTTTGTCCAGTTTCTCCCACATAGAGTGCAGTGTCAGGACATTTCATGCAGAAAATTAGGTAGACTACATTAGATGATCTGCAGGAAAATGATCCCTTGATGTGATGTTCAAGTCGGCAGTGTGGTATAACTATACGGTCTGTATCATAGATGTGGGCACATGTTTTGCATCTTTTCTGTAGGCATGGAGATATGCCATTTTCTGTTGGTTCACTTAGGGAGTTTCGGACAATTAGTTGTTGAAGGTTTGGTGGTTGTCTGTATGCCAGTAGGGGAGGTTCAGGAAATACATTTTTCAGTGTTTGGTCATTGTTTAGTGTTGGCTAAAGTTCTTTTATAATTTTTCGAAGTGTTTCAAGATGTGGGTTGTAGATGACAACAAGGGGGATGCGGTTCTTGTTGTCTTTGTTTTTATATTCCAGAAGGTTGTCTCTGGGTATGGCAGTAGCTCTTCTTATTTGAGTGTCTGTTGTTTTGGAGGTGTAACCTTGTCTGATGAAATCTTGTCTGAGCTCCTGCAGTTGTTGATCCCGGTCTGTCAGGTCTGAGCAAATACGATTGTACTGTATTGCTTGGCTGAAAATAATGGAGCGCCTTATATGCTTGGGGTGGAAGCTATCACTTTTCAGGTAGGTCCGTCTGTCTGTCAGTTTGTGAAAAACAGAAGTTACAAGGGTGTTGTCTTTCAGTTGAATGGTGGTGTCAAGGAAGCTGACTTCTGTTTTTGAGTAATTCAGCTTCAGCTTTATGTTGGGGTGAAAACAATTATATTCATTATGAAAATGAAGGAGGTCCTTCTCACTGACAGTCCAGATTATGAAGATGTTATCTATGTAACAGAGATACAACTTTGTTTTTACGATGCACATTGACATGAAATCTTCCTTTGTGTTGGAAAGACCAACACAATGCATTTTATTACTACATGCATTGCCAAATACATTCCAATAGATGGTGCACTGCAAACGTTAACGCTGAGGTCTACGATGATTACTTAGATTTAAATCCATCTCAGACAGATAGTACAGCCGGGCTGTAGTTTAATAGATGTGAGGCAGCACTAGGTGAGTAACACTCATCCTTTGAGCAGGAATTTTGGATTATAGACACTTAAAATATTTACAGGGAATAATTAGGTTTAACTGTGTGCTTATCTCCTTGCTGGTCAGTCTTTATCATACCACAAACCTTCTCGCGTGCACATGTATGCATAGGCATCCAGCTTAATTTAAATGTAGCACTCTGGCCAAGTGGTGGCATGAGGCCTGGGGAAGGCGGTTAATGATGTTTCTAGTATTTCAATTTTAATATATTGTTTTGGGATTGTTTACCTTTTCAGTTAGTTTATTTATTATTAGGTATCTGTGTGTCTCTTTTTGTCTTAAGATAAGAGTTCCAGTAGGGCGCAGAGCTTAGGAAGAGTGTGCACCACACAGGACTGGTTGAGCTTGAACTCCAAGGAGAGTTTATGCAGACAAGAAAAGTGCTTTCATTTACAAAGGCAGTGATCGCCATGGTATGGAGTCAATGAACTTGAGTAGGTGCAGAGCTTGCCAGTGGAAGGAGAGTTTGTTGGCTCTGCAGTTGGATGAAAGGTAGCGCCTTTGTAACCAAGTTAAGCTCCTGATTTACTTGTTTTTGGAGGAGCTTTATTATTTTGTTTTGGACTGATTTTTGACTCATTTATATTTTCATATTTTTTATTGACCCTCACTTATGCCTTTGGTCCTGCTCGGTAACGACTAGTTCAAGGGGTGCCACTACCTTCAGCACTTATAGGGGGCTTACCTTCAGCTCACTGATGACCCCTTTGGAGTTTATATGCAGTTGACATCTGGTATTCCCTTTGGAGTTTTCACACTGTTGGCGGCCATTAACTAAATGGTAAATGGGAGAATACCAGGGCTAGCATATAGAACACTAGCCACCCCCCGCGGCTTCGCCCGCGTAGTAGTGAAACAGGACAAATTTTAAAAATCAATAAACAAACAGGTATCGCAAACTAAGCAGAGGCAAGGGCCGCTCCAAAACGTGGTGAGAGATAGAGTGATTCGAACAGAGGCTGGTGCGTGAGTGAGGAGGGCCCCGCACGGCTCCCTACTCCTGAGGTTTCGCTCCCCCTCCCCTCGGCCCACAGCCTGTCTCGGATTACCGTGAATAAATCGCTCCTATGATACTTAGCGCGATGAGAGAAGTTGCAAAATCAAGCAAATTCTAGAAAAAAAACCCGATCTAAATCTGTTAAGTAGTTCTCTTGTTTGCTAGCTAAGCAGATGTAAGATATGCACCAAGGCAGGCGCATGAGTAAGGAGGGCTCTGACCCCCCCCTCCCCCCTCCCCTCGGCCCACTGTGTGTCTCTCAGATTCGCGTAAAGAAATCGGTACCACAAGTGAACTATGATACTTAGTGCGATGAGTGAGGTCGCAAAATCAACCGGCATGTTCATGCAAATTATAGAAAAAAAACCCGATCTAAATCCCTTAAGTAGTTCTCTCATGAAAAGTGGACAGACAGGCAGGCAGACGTTGGATTTTATTTATATATATAGAGATGAGGGGCTATGGGCATACATGTATTGACTCGGTGATGAGGAGAACTCTTGAAAATCAGTGGCTATATGTGCCTAAGATCAGAAGCTAAAGCCATGGAATCCCCCACCATGATGCCACTAAACTAAAAGTAAGCCATCTCCCCCACAGGTGGCTTGTGATAGTCTAGTACATTAGGAGGCTGCTGTTATGTTGTGTTAATTATATTAAATCTTGAAATGTTCATCTCTAGAAATATATTACATAACAATTATTGGGTTATTAAGGAATGAAGTCAAAACATAGCAATTGTAGTAGGGCTCTACAGTTGGCCTCCTTATTATAAAATTTAACACCCTTAAGGGATGGTCAGAACTTATGCCTCACAAATCCAGCATCTTGGATTCAGTTTTTGTCTTTGTGGAATATGCATGTTTGCCTTGTGTTAAGTGTAGATTCAAATCTGGCCCTTTGTGAGTGTGGATATGTGCATGACTGAGTCCTGTATTGGACTGGCATATCATTCAGGGTTGCTTCTTGTCTTGATCCTGAAGCTGCTGGTATGTGCTGTGATCCCCCAGTGACCCTCACTACAAATAAGAGCAATAACACTTAAAATAAAATTTAAGCATGTTAAGATAGAAGGTGGCACCTACAGATCTTTGCTGAATATCTGTATATACAACATTCAACTCCTTTATTTCCCAGCATGTTCTGAATTTTCAGACTATTTAGGCAACACAATGATAAAATTGATTTTGAAGTTCATGCTTTCAACTTTTATAGAATGTGAATTGAACTCCCAATCAATTAGCATTTGTATTGCTGCGTTAACATTTGCCTGCTAAGACAGACTTATAAAAGGTTATGCTGACCTATTCATTTCTGACTGGCTTGGGATGAACTGCTCGAGGTAATGTAGATCACTGCCTGTAGACTGACTCCAGTGACACAGGGGTGTAATTAGACTGCTATATATATATGTCATTTAAAAGACAGTGCTATGGCAGTCAAAGGTCCAAATACGCTGGGTGGCTACTTTGAACATTACTGATTCCTCTTTATTTTTATTGTAGTTAAATATACATAGTACATGAGTGCATATATATATATATATATATATATATATACACACACACATATATATATTGTGGTGGATTGCCGGCATTTTACTCCGGCCCTCACCCCCAGGCCGCCAGGAGGAGCTCTCTGGACAGCATAAACGTGCCCCGAGTTCCAGCAGGGCCTAATGGACTTTGTAGTTTCTACACACAGCCCTGCTGGATACCTTGGGGACCACCAGGCGTCGCTGTAGGAGGGCTCGTGGGCTCTTATGTGTCCTATAACCCGGGAGTACATCATGGTCAGGTGACAGGAAGAAACGACATGCTCCCGGTTTGAAGAAAAGGACTGTTTTCCCTGACCCGGAAGGAATAAGGAACTGTGGACTGTTGGACAGGAACATCTCCGGGTCAGGGTGTATAAAAGGGCTCTGGGAAGCCCAGTACATTGAGCTGAGCTGGGAGGTAGGAGGGCGAAGTGTCTGGGCGAGGAGGATTGTATTGTTGAGAGTTTGATTAAGTATATGAGTAGTGTAGAGTGGAGGGTGCTTTGTGCACGTGATAAATGTAAAATAAATAGTTATTGTACTTTCATCTGGTGTCTGGAGTGGTACCTGAGGGTCCGAGAGGTGGACAAAGACCTTATGTGCTAAACTGGCGTAGTCGGCAGGATTCTCTGGCCGTCTGTTGGCAGGAGACCTGTAATTCAAACAAATTTTGTGTGTGCAGACGACCCTAAGAAGGTTCCGCTCAAAAGCACGAAGGTGAAAACACCACCCACTGCAGAGAGCGCTGCATCAGTGAGCCTTGTCATAGATCAAACCGTGATGGGGAAGAAATCGGGAAAGAAGAAGGGCAGTCCCGACTGGGTGAAGAATATGACAGCTGCCGAGTTGGCCTGGACTCGCCTGACTGGGTGTGAGGAGGACCGAGAGCTGATAATAGCTGAAGAAGCCCGAAGGAAGCAACAGCAGGAACGCTGTCAGCCATCGGCCGCGCCGGAATCCCTAAACGGATTGGGGACACCGCTACCACGTGTGGAGGTATGTGCCGGGAAAACGCCCGAAGTTTCGGGTATATCCAACCCCTGAGTAACTTCAACTTTGTGACTGATGCTTGAACATTATCCTGAAGAATTTGTTGATATTGGGTTGACTTCGTCCGACCCTCGACTTTAACAAGAGCCCCAGTCCCTGAACTAGCCACACAGCATGATGGAACCTCCACCAAATTTGACAGCGGCTAGCAGGTGTTTTTCTTAGAATGTGGTGTTCTTCTTTCGCCATGCAAATCACTTTTTGTCATGAACAAATAACTCAATTTTTGTCTCATCAGTCCAAAGCACTTTGTTCTAAAATGAATCTGGCTTGTCTAAATGAGCCTTTGCATACAACAAGCAACTCTGTTTGTGGCGTGAGTGCAGAAAGGGCTTCTTTCTCATCACCCTGCCATACAGATGTTCTTTGTGCAAATTGTGCTGAATTGTAGAACGATGTACAGATACACCATCTGCAGCAAGATGTTCTTGCAGGTCTTTGGAGGTGATCTATGGGTTGTCTGTAACCATTCTCACAATCCTGTGCATATGCCGCTCTTGTATTTTTCTTGTTCTGCCAGATCTGCTGGGTTTAACAGCAACTGTGCCTGTGGCCTTCCATTTCCTGATGACATTCCTTACAGTTGAAATTGACAGTTTAAACCTCTGAGATAGCTTTTTGTAGCCTTTCCCTAAACCATGAGACTCAACAATCTTTGTTTTCAGATTGTTTGAGAGTTGCTTTGAGGATCCCATGCTGTCACTCTTCAGAGGAGAGTCAAAGGGAAGCACAACTTGCAATTGACCACCTTAAATACCTTTATATCTCCTGATTGGACACACCTGTCTATGAAGTTCAAGGCTTAACGAGCTCATCCAACCAATTTGCTGTTGTAAGTAATCAGCATTGAGCAGTGACAGGCATTCAAATCAGCAAAATGACAAGGGGACCCACATTTTTGCACAGCCAGTTTTTCACATTTGATTTAGTTTCATACATCTAAATTCTGCTTCACTAAAAATCTTTGTTTGGAAAACACCTCAGTACTCAGATGTTCCTAGGAAATGATAAACATACCACTGTTATCTTTTTTGTTGAAAGTAGAGTCAATTATTATGCAGGCTGAGAGGGGTTCCCAAACTTTTTCATATGACAGTATATATATATATATATATATATATATATATATATATATATATATATATATATATATATAATTTGTATTAACCTCGACACAGACAGACAGACGCAGGAGGCACAAGGGCAAGCTCACGGTTACCTCTTCCTCTCGTGGTAAATGCCTTCCCTGTTCCCCACAAGTAAGACACCGTCCCCAAGCACAGCGCAACATGCAATAAACAATTGTTTTCTTCTTTTGTCTCTTCTCTTTCTTCCTCCTCCACTCCTCTGGGCAAGCTTTGTCTACCTCCTCCCAACTCTGGCTCACAGTGTAGTGGTTGTTGGCTCCTTTCATAATGCACCCAGAATTGCTCCTGGTGCTTGATGACCTACTTCCGGGTGTGGTGGAAGAACCACCCATACGGGCTCAGTAGCAGCTTCAGCACCCCCTGGTGGTGCCCCCGGATCCCAACAGGGATGTATACAACTTCAACTCCCATGGAGCTCTGTGGGAGGCCAAGGCACAGCTGCAACAAGGGGGACTGCCACCTAGCGCTTCGGGGGAGAAAGCGTTGCCAGAGCCTTCATCGTGGCAAGGGCCCCAGCCGTCTGCCACAATATTATATATATATATTATATATATATATATATATATATATATATATATATATATATATATATATATATATATATATATATATACTGTATATTATATATATTATATAATATATTATATATAATATTATAACATAATATTTTCCCCACCACCCTGACCTCTTGCTTAATGACTAAAAATGCAGCTGTTATCAAATCCTGCTGCAATGAAACAGTGGCTTGATTTTGTTTACTGCTTTACTGGTGTGGTTTCTTAATTCCATTATGCTCTAACCCAATGGTTGGGGTGCTACTCCCTGGGGTTCCATGGAGATGTCTAAGTCTAAGGAAAGTCTAAGGAAAACAATATGGAAGATTTGGGAGAGAAGAGTTATTAGAGCTTTTTTAGGTGAATAAGGGCAAGTAGGCACTTCCCATGCTAGACAGGAGTGAAAGTTTTGTAAAATCAGAGTCAGCAGGACAGACAGACTTTTATTTTTTCTCTTTGTGTTATTTCCTGTTTGTTTTTCATTGTGTTCTTTTTTATCTTAGTCTATTTCTTTCAAATAGAACCCACTTCTGCCTGCGTTAACAGAGTTACAGCACACTGTTGAGGGATTCTCGGGGTCACAAAAATCTCACTCATCTTTGTAGACCCTCTGTATTGCCAAATGTCCTACTAGTGTTTATACAGGGGTGGGCAAAAGTAGGATTACAGTTCTTTGGATGGAAAAAGACATGGAGGTTATGGTTATTCCAATAGCCTCTTTAACACAATAGTTTTATTAAATTGGTTAACTCAATAGAATGTCACAAATAATACCAATACATAATACAATTATTAATAAATAAATGATAATACAAGAATAAACTGTTTCACTTACTCACAGCTATAAACCTACTTTTGCGCACCACGGTGCAAGAATAAATTATTGTATTACTAGTCATTTAGCCCGTTACAATAACGGGCGCTAGAACAGTAGTGCATAAACAATAGTAGGAACAGTCTATATTAAATGGCAAGGGACTTTGACCTCATTCTTTTTGTTGGTCGTATTTTTCTTTCTTTCAGCCTTTCTTTTGTTGATGTTTACTTGCTGAGCTGACCGTTCTTCGTGGGCTGCCGGCGTGTATTGTGTGTCTTTAATTTTCTGTGACAGTAATACTGTCTTGTACGGCTCTATTCAATAAGGGCGCGCACAAAAAGGCGAGCTTCAAAAGGGCGACCTCAATTGAGCGCGGCGAATAAAGGCGTTCGTAGATAATTTAGTTCAAATGGCTTTGGAATATATGAAGAGCAACAAAGGTGCAGATCCTTATTTACGCGCGCCTTTATTTGCTGCGCCCAATTGAGGTCGCCCTTTTGAGGCTCGCCTTTTTGTGCGCACCCTTATTGAAGGATACCGTCTTGTACGTCCGCTGGCTTGTACGTCCGTAATATATCTTTAAGTTTCTCTGGCAGTAATACAGGCGTGCGCGTCGGTAATATGCCTTTAATCTCTTCTGACAGTACTACTGACTTGTATGTGGCTGTAATATGCGTCACTGTATTGTGTACCTTTAATTTTCTCTTGCAGTAATACTGGTTTGTATTTCCGTAAAATGCCTCTAACTTTCTCTGACAGTAATATCGCGCATCGCAGCGTGCCCCGCGCATGCGCACTTCATCAGAAGACACCCACACACGGACACCTGGACGCACATAGGGATTTTATATATATAGATTACTTGGTATGATCTGTGACATTCCTTTGAGTTAAAATAAAGCTATTGTGTTTATAAAGCTTTTGGAATAACCTAAACCTGCATGCTCTTTTCATATTAACAACTGCAAACCTACTTTAATAAAGCTAAGGTGTTAATAAACCTATTGAAATAATCATTACTTGCATGTGTTTTTCCATCTCTACATCTGTAAAACTACATTTGCATTCTCCTGTATAAGAATGTGAAGTACAGCGGGTGTGCAAACAAAGGTTTACAGATGTGAGTGTGCAAAACAGTTTACTGTTGTACCACAATGTGCAAAAGTAATTTTACATTTGTGATTTTGAAAGAGGGCGGCACGGTGGCGCAGTGGGTAGCGCTGCTGTCTCGCAGTTGGGGAACCTGGGGGTCCGGGTTCGCTTCCCGGGCCCTCCCTGCGTGAAGTTTGCATGTTCTCCCCGTGTCTGCGTGGGTTTCCTCCGGGCACTCCGGTTTCCTCCCACAGTCCAAAGACATGCTGGTTAGGTGGATTGGCGATTCCAAATTGGCCCTAGTGTGTGCTTGGTGTGTGGGTGTGTTTGTGTGTGTCCTGGGGTGGGTTGGCACCCTGCCCGGGATTGGTTCCTGCCTTGTGCCCTGTGTTGGCTGGGATTGGCTCCAGCAGACCCCCGTGACCCTGTGTTCGGATTCAGCGGGTGGGAAAATGGATGGATGGATGGATGGATTTTGAAAGACACAGAGTTTATTCTTGTCTTACTTATTAATTATTGTGTTTTTTATTGATATTATTTGTGACATTCTTTTGAGTTAATAAAGTCAATAAAGCTATTGTGTTAAGGAAGGTATTGGAAGAACCATAACCTGCATGTCCTTATTCCATCTGAACAACTGTAAACCTACTTTTGCTCACCCCTGTATGATCACCCCAATTGGTATGGTAATCTCGAGTCATCCCAGATGGGTTGCATCTCCATTTATGTAGCCCTCCCACATAGGAAACACATCGCTGTACTTCCTAGTTTGGATGCCAATCCATCCTTTCAAACATTTACACTAAATTGTAAATATATAATGACTTATGTTGTGAGTCATCAAAACAGTACTGACATAAAAGGTTGCAGGCTTCCAAATATCAGAAGCCAGACCAGACAAAAAACATGTGGGCCTCAGAAATAGCCCTCACCCCAGGCAGCCTGAACACAAAGACTCAGGCTTTTAAATATCAAAAATAATCAAAAATGCTCAAGGATGACCATAAACCTCTGGTGTTCAGAAGAAAAGTGAAGTAATGTTTCTTTATAAACTGAAAAATTAATACAGTAAAAGGAAACCAACAATAATAACAGATTTTTGGATGATTTTAAGAATGGGGTTTGCTGCAAAGTGAACTGAAAGCAACCATAGCCAGTCCAAAATCCAGTATCACAATCTGAATCCATTAAGACAGAAGCAAAACAAACAAACAAACAAAAAAACTCCACAATAACTAAAATATCCAAACAGAGTCTACCATACTGATCTTAATTCCACAACAAACAATGACTATTTCCAGCCTCCAGCCAGAATAAGGCCGAGGGTGGTCCTTCAGTGGTAATGTGTAGATGGAACCAGGTCTTTTCTGCCCACTGCTATCAGGCAATTCAGTGCTTACACCCGATATACTTGTTAAGTTTATTGATTTATTTCTTTACAGATTGATCGATCAGCTGGTTTATTTTTCCTATGATTCTGTATCTTTGTGTTTTCATGTTTCTGCTGCTATATACTTCTGAATATCCCCATTAGATTAATAAAGTTTACCTAATATAATCTAATTTGTTGTATTATCATTTTCTTTGCTGCTTTCTTTGGGTGCCACAATTGGTTGTTGCAAAATTGTTCGTCCTTGAAGCAGGTGACATATAATATCATCAAACTTCCTCTATAGACAATGGCGACATACTTAGTAGTTTCTCCAAACTTTGAATTGAAGACCTCAAAACAAACACACTACTAGCACTACTGATTATGTGTTTTGGTTTCAGTATTTGGTTTCTCAACGTTAAACATGCACAGAACCCTTCTTAGATTACTGCTATTATCCTCGAGTGCTTCTTTGAAAGCCCATCACTTCTCAGTTGCTACCAAAGCAGAAAACTCTTTTCTGCCCTTTGGTTTCTTCTTTCTGCCAGAAGAATTCCCCAAGGAGTTTAACCTGGGTATCAGCGATCATATTTACAGAGTCCACTCCTGTAATAATATCCTCTTTCCTTTTGATGGTAAAATCCTGATAGGCTTCAGGAACCCACCCTGGACAGGATACTGTTCCATTGTAGTTTCCTGGAGCCATAAGACAGCAGCACTAAGCATTCTGTCTTGGTATCCTCCATGATAAATTTTATCCAGTGAAAATAATAAGATTGGAAAAAAAGTATGTAGGTATGTTATAAGGCCCCCTTTTGTTGCGGCCTTCCTAAACATGCCTCATAATTGCTTTAGAATGGAGTAAGTTCTGCGGCACAGTGTGGTAATGCGTCTGCAGATGGCACACATGATGGATTACATGGTCTTGTAGCATTACAGACAGAGATTACTACCCATTACAGTCTAATGAGGTGGTTAACTGTTGGAGCAATGTATGACATTCTGTCTCCACATTAGAATTCTGAAAAGGAATGAGAAAAAAATGCTTTGTATTACAAAACGGGAATACAAATGAGCTCTTAATTCATAAAAATGAGCAGCCCATTATGTCTGAGTTATATATTAATTATAGCAATTGTATCAATTTCAACTTAGTAGTGTGACTGATAAATAGCCGTGCATCACCTAGTTGATCAAAGTGATGTGCTGTTTTTTTACTAGCAAGTGATTCGTCAAATGCATCTTAATAATAATTCTAGCTGCTCCACCGTTTACTCCACTTGGTGATAACAGACAGAGAAACTCCCTTTAGAAAACTCTGCAAAGTCACCAACACAAACTGCTGGAGCAGAACGGAGAAAAGGAGCAACCCGTACTCAGCCAGGGCTCTGACAAAAATCGACAATTATCTTGAGTCCTACTGAGGTTTGGAAGACTCATTAAGCATCATCATCTCAGAAACAAGAGGGTGCGAAAATCACTATGAGTTACTTTGCAACAGATTTGAGAAGTGAAATGAGAATCGTAAGTTGGGGGTCTTATTAGCTGATTGTGTGTGGCCTTTTTTCGGAAATGTAAGAAACACATGCACTGCAGCATCCAGGTTTAAAGTTTTTTTCAGGAGAGAACAGTGAAGTGTTAGGTTTTTGAGTGAAGAAGGCGAAGGAATAAATGTGTCACACAGCAAAGCTGAATTTCTGATTACGATGTAGGGGTGAACCATCAAAGTACTTGAAGAACAACATGGCAGAGCTCCAGATGTCGGAAGTACTATACAGAAAGAATAGAAATATAGATGAAAGGGCCTTACCATCTTTTACCTTCAACTGCCAGTCAATAATCCTTTTGCTGCTGCTGTACTATTGTTAGTTCAAAGGCATTATGGCCAGTTTGGTTCATTGTATTTCTTGGGTTTCTGTTGATCCTTTAAGTACTGTGTATGAACATTTTCATTCCTGGACAGTCAGTTATATTTATCCGTTCAGCCAATCAGATTTACACAAATCAATCTCGGACATCATAAATCAAGGAATATCTTTACAAAGGCACGCCATTTTTAATAAGGGTTGGAAAAAAAATTTACCTACCTTGACAGATGACAGATATTTTTTTCGGGCTCAGAGAATTTTGCCTCCCTTTTCTTGTGATTCCTTTGTCACATATGAATGTTAGATAGACAACCTCACAGTTCATTTAATTGTAATTACGCTCCGAACCAGGGGTTAGTGCTGTTATCTAAAACCTCTTCTCTTTCTTTCTCTGCAGGAATGGTAAATGATGGACTGGTTTCTGATGACATCACTTCCAGTTTTAGGTCTACTTAGCGCGTCTCTTCTGTTTTACCATCTCCTCCGCCATTTTGAATCAGTCAAGTTTTGGCTTTTTGTCTGTGAAGACGAAAGTTTCTTTGTTTGATCATCAAACTTCTATAATATATGGGGATCACTTCAGTACCCCACCCCTGCATGCTCCAAATGTGTTTATTTTCTTACACCTGGTTTATGATGCCTGAGCCTAACGTCGTCACTGATTAGTTGAGGGTACAATGGAAACTCAAGGAAAGCAGATCCACCTGTCCAATTGAGGGTCACATACAGTGCTTTGCTTCCAGGGAATTTGATTTTCTTTTTTTCTGTTTTGGGCACTTTTTACAGCTATAAAGTTCAGCTCGGGGATGTCTTAGTCTCCAAGCAAAAAGAATTTATTCTGCTCCTCAACTGATTAGACTGAGGATCCACTGGCTGGTCATGAGTTATGAAGGAAGGCTTTGAATGATGTAACAAGAAACCTTAGCTCAACATCTCATTCATGACTGATGTTCTTGATTTTGATATGAAAAAGTGTGACATGTATAAAATAGGTTCGAAAGTGCCTTTCCACGTTTTCCTTGTTTGTAATATGTGAGACTTGCCCGGACACCACCAGACTGAGACCACATCTTTATCAAAAGACTTCTTTATTTTCTTCTTCCCACACAACACACTACTCAGTCCCGCACTCTCACAGTGCCTCTAGCTCCAGTCACCCTTCTCCTGGGCCTTCTCTCTCCTCGTTCCTGGGCTACCTGTCCTCTCTCTCCCAGAGCTTCATCCTGCTCCTGCTCCCGACTCCAGCTCACTGACAGGATGGAGGCGGCCCCCTTTATCCTCACTCGGATAAGCTCCAGGTGCTCTACCTGACGTCACGTCCTGGTGTGGCGGAAGCATCAGGAGAACACCCGGAAGCACTCTGGGTGACCCTGGAAGGATCGTCCTCCATGGGTGTGGCGGAAGTGAATAAGTCCCGGGCTCCATGAGGCTCGGGGCGCCCCCTGGCGGTGACCAGAGGCCCCAATGGTCTTGAGCCTTCCTGCTCCCCTTCCGTGGGCCTCTTCTACTCCAGGACGGTTGCCTCCTCGTGGCCTGGAGGACAAATATGCCACCAACCAGTCCTTCCAGGCGTCCCGGCTGGGTCTGACCCCCAGCCGCGTACCACAAATAGCAATGATAGATTGATAGATCAGACAAACGCACTTCAGTTGTGACATTGTGAGGAAAAAAATCCTCTTCCAATTCCACATCCAGCCCATACCCTCCCCAAACACATTTTTGTTAAATCCCTTCTTTAGTCGATATAAATTGGAAGGCTAACTAAATCACAGCCAGAGTTTTGCAGTAGCTCGCGCGTTTGATTGTGCGTGCGGGATGACCAGTGTGTTAGAAGAAAAGAGATCTCAGACTGGCCGCCCTGTATGTCAATCAAGTGGCAAATGCCATAGTGAGGATATATGATAGACTAAAGTTTAAAAAAATTTTTTTGAATACAACGCGATCTACCAGTCGATCGCGATCGACGCATTGGGCACCCCTGGTTTAGGGGTTAGTTCTGTCATCTTATAGAACCAGCAATCTGGATTTGGTACTCATGTTCATTTCCTCCATCCTTTTTCCCAGGAGACTGTGGCTTTCCTCCCACATCTCCAGACATGGAGACCAATGATTGGTTCTGTGTTGACGTGTGCATGAGTGGGTTCAGTAAAAGACTAAGACCCTATCAAGAGTTGATTCCTACTGTTTACCCCATGTCTTTTGGGTTGGTCACTGGCCCACAGTTTGGTTATGTTTTGTTATAATGTTCATTGTAGATGTCAATTCTTCCATATTTTTAAAAACTAAAGTATAAGTGAAGGTGTGCAGTATGATAATGAAAGCATCAGACCTGTGGTGGTTACATGGGTGGTATTATGCAGGGTAAACATTCTTCAGGTTCAAATGTTCAGCCATATGTACGGAGCGCATTGAGATTCCACAGAGTCCTGACAGAAGTTTAATACCAACATCAGACATTAAATGCAACAAGAAATGACAAATTTAAGAAACACTCATACAAGTATATGTACCAGTAGCTGTTAAGAAGGGTAAAAGCTGGCCCTGAAACTTATGGTGTGAGTGCTAATGTTCCTGTAAGAAGAAGGAAAAAAAGTAACTGTGCAAGATGGCTGAGGTCTTTACACCTGAAAACTGCCTTTCTATGGCAGTGTGTTTATGTACAGTGTGCCCTAAACGAAAAGCTGTGTGGCAGCATCTCTCTGACCTGACTTTACCACTCTCTTTTGATGAAAATATATTTAATGCACTTCCTGGCTATCATTGTTAGCACTTACTATCAATGACTTGTTACAAAATCCTATAACGGATAACAGATATATTTGTCTGAATAATTAGCTTACAATTATAGCAGGGGAAGGTTAAATTGGTTCTGTTTCATTGAGAGTGGGTGTGTGTGTGCATGAATATGACCTTTAGCGTGGTGGTCCTTTGGTTCAGACCTTGCATCACACACAGTTGGGGTGAGCTTTGTCCCTTAACCCTATCCTGCTTTACCCTGTGGATGAACCCAGATGAATGATGGCATTAAAAGGAGAGATACATCCAAAAAAAGATGTAGTTCATGCTGATCATCAGCTGTATTCACTGCACACACTGCACTACTATGCTGTCCAATATATTTTATCTTGAATATGTCTTCTTAATACTAAAAAAGCAGGAAAAATATTCATCTCTATATATATAAAATCCAACATCTGTCTGTCTGTCTGTCCGCTTTTCATGAGAGAACTATTTAACAGAATTAGATTGTGTTTTTTTTTCTATAATTTGCTTGAACATTCCGGTAGATTTTGCGACTTCTCTAATTGTGCTAACAATCATAGTTCGCTTGTCTGAGAGAGACACACCAGGAGAGGGTGGTGGGGCCCTCCTCACTCACGCACCGGCCTCGGGGCGTATCTTACATCTGCTTAGCTAGTGAACCACAGAACTACTTAACGGATTTAAATCAGGTTGTTTTGTATAATTTGCTTGAACATCCGATTGATTTTACGACTTCTCTAATTGTGCTAAGAATCATAGTTCGCTTGCAGGAGCGATATATTCGCGCGAAACTGAGGCAGAGCTTTTGGAAGTGTGACGTCAGGATTATTGATCCAGGCAAGGCCCTCATCACTCACGCGCCAGCCTCTGTTCGAATCGCTCTACCTCTGGCCATGTTTTGGAGCGAACTTCGCCTCCACTTAGCTAGCAATACTTCTTTGTTTATTAATTTTTAAAGTTTGTCCTGTTTCACTCCTACCCGGGTGGAGCCGCAGAGGATGGCTAGTATAACATAAAAAGGCAAACAGAATTCACATAAATGTACAACAATGTGTAACAACATACTGTGAGGGAAATAAGTATACAGTGCATCCAGAAAGTATTCACAGTGCATCACTTTTTCCACATTTTGTTATGTTACAGCCTTATTCCAAAATGGATTAAATTCATTTTTTTCCTCAGAATTCTACACACAACACCCCATAATGACAACGTGAAAAAAGTTTACTTGAGGTTTTTGCAAATTTATTAAAAATAAAAAAAACTGAGAAATCCCATGTACATAAGTATTCACAGCCTTTGCTCAATACTTTGTCGATGCACCTTTGGCAGCAACTACAGCCTCAAGTCTTGTTGAATATGATGCCACAAGCTTGGCACACCTATCCTTGGCCAGTTTCGCCCATTCCTCTTTGCAGCACCTCTCAGGCTCCATCAGGTTGGATGGGAAGCATCGGTGCACAGCCATTTTAAGATCTCTCCAGAGATGTTCAATCAGATTCAAGTCTGGGCTCTGGCTGGGCCACTCAAGGACATTCACAGAGTTGTCCTGAAGCCACTCCTTTGATATCTTGGCTGTGTGCTTAGGGTCGTTGTCCTGCTGAAAGATGAACCGTCACCCCAGTCTGAGGTCAAGAGCGCTCTGGAGCAGGTTTTCATCCAGGATATCTCTGTACATTGCTGCAGTCATCTTTCCCTTTATCCTGACTAGTCTCCCAGTCCCTGCCGCTGAAAAACATCCCCACAGCATGATGCTGCCACCACCATGCTTCACTGTAGGGATGGTGCCAGGTTTCCTCCAAACGTGATGCCTGGCATTCACACCAAAGAGTTCAATCTTTGTCTCATCAGACCAGAGAATTTTCTTTCTCATGGTCTGAGAGTCCTTCAGGTGTCTTCTGGCAAACTCCAGACGGGCTGCCATGTGCCTTTTACTAAGGAGTGGCTTCCGTCTGGCCACTCTACCATACAGGCCTGATTGGTGGATTGCTAAAGAGATGGTTGTCCTTCTGGAAGGTTCTCCTTTTTCCACAGAGGACCTCTGGAGCTCTGACAGAGTGACCATCGGGTTCTTGGTCACCTCCCTGACTAAGGCCCTTCTCCCCTGATTGCTCAGTTTAGATGGCCGGCCAGCTCTAGGAAGAGTCCTGGTGGTTTTGAACTTCTTCCACTTACGGATGATGGAGACCACTGTGCTCATTGGGACCTTCAAAGCAGCAGACATTCTTCTGTAACCTTCCCCAGATTTGTGCCTTGAGACAATCCTGTCTCGGAGGTCTACAGACAATTCCTTTGACTTCATGCTTGGTTTGTGCTCTGACATGAACTGTCAACTGTGGGACCTTATATAGACAGGTGTGAGCCTTTCCAAATCATGTCCAATCAACTGAATTTACCACAGGTGGACTTCAATGAAGCTGCAGAAACATCTCAAGGATGATCAGGGGAAACAGGATGCACCTGAGCTCAATTTTGAGCTTCATGGCAAAGGCTGTGAATACTTATGTACATGTGCTTTCTCAATTTTTTTATTTTTAATAAATATGCAAAAATCTCAAGTAAACTTTTTTCACATTGTCATTATGAGGTGTTGTGTGTAGAATTCTGAGGAAAAAAATGAATTTAATCCATTTTGGAATAAGGCTGTAACATAACAAAATGTGGAAAAAGTGATGCGCTGTGAATACTTTCCACATGCACTGTAGATAGTTATTGTTATTTCTTGACTAAATCCTGCAATTCGACCCGTCACACAGGGCAGCCATTTCTAATGTGGGGTTTATGGCTAAAAGGCTCTCTTGTAAAGTTTGAAATTTTTTGTGTTATTTTGTGATACCATTTTGATGTTACTTGGGCACCACCAATTTAGACCTACACCATGGTAGTTACTAAAGAGCCAGACCACTGGAGATGAGCCAGAGGTGATGTCAGCAGGCTTCATTTTCTGGGTTGCAACTAATTTAATCCATTTTGGAATAAGGCTGTAACATAACAAAATGTGGAAAAAGTGATGCGCTGTGAATACTTTCCGGATGCACTGTACATCAACATTTTTTTCATTAAATAGACTTCCACTGTGGCTATTCACATGAAATTCTCACCAGACATTGGTATTAACTCAAGAAATCCACAAATGTAAAGAATTTACAACATTCAAGCCATAAATAAAAGTATGTGAATGAATTTATTCTAACATGAGCATGTACAATATATAGAAATGAAATATTTAGAATTTACTCAGGGATTACCAGTTAGATGCAATCTATAAAACAAAATTAGAGTAGTGACTTTAGATGCAGGACACTTAAACTTTTGAAAGATTCCCAGTCAATGTGATGGGTGTGCCTTTCACCTCAACCTTTATAACACAACTGAGGACTCATTAGCCTATCCTAGCCTTTGAATTGATTTTAATATTTTCTTCTCAGTTTATCACAACAGCATACATACCTTCAGTTATTATCTCAATGCAATGCCTTTTTCTTCCTAATATTCTCTCACCACATTTAGATTTAGAAGTCAGCACTCCAAGACCTGCAACACTCACTTTTAGTACAAGGGAAAAAAAGAGAGACTCACCACTTGCCAACCTCTAGATGGCACTCTTAACAAACAAGATCACTTTTGAACTCTGAACTGACACTAAAAACCTCAAAGAAAACAAAACACTCTTTTTTTCTTTATTTTTGTGTTTTTTTGGGAAAAACTCATACAAAATAATTATGTTGTTTGTGATGTTGCACATGTTGCATGGAAATGATACTCCAGCTTGCTTACACTTTCCCATAGCATGTAATGATGTCACAATAAATATATACCAACGTGAGTACCAATATGTAAATAAAGAAGAGATGGAAACAAAACAAAAGCCTTGTGTAAACATAAAAGACCAAAAAATAAACAGTGGGACAATGTGGCAAATTCTTGGCAGCTGCAAATTTCCAAGTATTTAGCTCATAAAAGAAATACCCAGTCAATCAGAGAAATAATACACATTCATCTGCTATTAATAATTAAGAGGTGCTAGAAATGAGCACATTGTAACTTGCCTGTGTGAGTCAGGAGAGCATTATGCCAACATGACATTGTGTAAAATCGAGTGTCTGGACAGTCACATTGTAGCAGGGCTACATAGTAAAAGTGTATTCGCTGTATGTGCTGAGTGCGTGTTTGTTTCCGTCGTCCCGTGTACTGTTCATTATGTGTACGTCAGTAAATGTTGTCCCCATAAGTACAGAGGGGACGGATGAAGGAGAGAGACCGCAGCCCCAGGATGGAAAGCACCTGTTCACATTCAGTTACATCCATCATTACTATTTAAACGATCGGGAGGGAAAGAAAAAGAAAGGGGAGAAAGAGAGGACGAAGGAGAAAGACGGAGATTTCATTTAACAACAACAAACCATCATTTCCTGCTATTTTTCACATCGCGCTTTGTATTCAGTTCACTTCAGCTCAGTCATCACCAGAAATCCTGGGGTTGGACTTCATTATCCACCATACGCTGAGGAAACACGGTGAGATTGTTCCATTTTTCCGCATCCATTCTTTCTTGATTAGTCATCTGTATTCAGGACAGTAATATACCCGGACTCAAGTTCACGATCATTGTCATTTCAGTATTCATTCATTATTGTTATTTGTGTTTTGTGTTTGTTATACGTTACAGGGGCAAGGAAGGGTTTGTTATTATATATATGGTGTTTCACGTTGTTGCTCTAGTGGAGGGATATACATGTATATATTGTGAGATGAGGAGCTGATTGCACCTTCAGAGAATACAGGCGCTGCTGGGAAAACCCCTGAAAAACGTTGACATACTACTTTCACATTCCTCCTTACCTTTCTGGCGGCTCTGTCGTGTAATATGCCTCTCACGCGGTACTCCGCTTACTTAAAAAGCTTGTACGGGCTTCTGTCAGTTTGGAATTGATTGTTTGCTTTTCTCTCTCTTTCTCTGACATTCTCTGCTCCTGGTGGAACTGTCATCTCTGTCTTGTGATGGAGCACGTTTAAACATTTTGAAAAAGAGACAAATGTTTGTTTGCAGTGTTTGAATAAAGTTCCTGTTTTTCTACAACCTCTTGTGTTTCTGTGCAAATCTGTGACCCAAGCGTGACAATATATATTTTCTACGTGTGGAATGTGCAGTATTGTTTTGTTATTGTGTTCCATTTAAAATATTTATTCACTTATTTTACATACCTGCTTTTGTGTGCTTGTGATTCACCGTCGATTGAAGGGAAAGTATTATTTGTTAGAGGTACGGCTTGGTATATGTAGATTCATCTCAGTAATTTCTCCAGGCCACAGGTCTTGGTAGTGTAGCTGCGGGCTGGGTAAGGGGTCAGCCATTACAACATGGCAAAATGAAATCACCAAACAATGTCTTACCTCTAACAACACCATCACACTCACTTTCTAACTTTCATCTAAAATTATTTTATTATTTCAAAAGGATTTTTTTACACAAAAATAAGTTTTGGAAAAAACTGAAAAAAATTCAAACTTTACCACAAAGGATACAATAGCTATAAAGCAATAAACCACCGCCTCACATACTTAATGTATGGCCCAAATGCTGCTAAGTTTGGGTCTCCAAAATGAAACCCTCTACTAATTGACAAAAATATGTTCATTATCTGTGGTGGGCTGGCACCCTGCCCAGGGTTTGTTTCCCGCCTTGCGCCCTGTGTTGGCTGGGATTGGCTCCAGCAGACCCCCGTGAACCTTAGTTAAGATATAGCGGGTTGGATAATGGATGGATGGATGTTCATTATCAGTCCTTAGCAGTTTCATATTATATATTATTTAAAATGTTTTATTAAATTTTATAAATTATACATCCAGTTTGACTTGTGATGGATAATCTGTTTATTATTATTATTATTATTACTACGTAACTACAGCTGTATTATTTTTTCACTGTCACAGTTGTTCAGTTGTCAAATGAAAAGACAGTCAGATAAAGGTTTGGGGCAGCCTCCCATATACGTGAAACCCGGCTGAAAATTTGAAACTTCGTTGCACAATAGTAGATGTATGAGTCCAGGACAGAACTGATTTGAAGGAGGTAAAGATGGTGGTTTTATAGAAAGGCAGAAGAAGTTACATCATCGGGCCCAGGACCGGAAGTAACATCATCGGGCCCAGTTCCAGAGGTGATGTCATCAGGGTCAGGCAGAATTTCCTGTAACTTGTCTGCAGAGGAAAGAGAGAAAGGAGTAGTGCACTCCACCATTCTCTGATCCTGTGTGGAATTACCCTCATTTGAGCCCTTTAGTTGCTTCACATATACAAGTGTGACTATTGGGTCAGGCATTCCTGACTGAGAGGCTGTGAAACCAAGAAAGAGCATTGGCATTGACCTGTAGGGATCCTCGTCAATGAGCAAGCAAAAACTTGTAAGGCTGTGGGTGAAGAAACCACCTGGTGACCTGCGGATTTGATTCCTTGTGGAGGGCCATCCACTGTAAAGGTGCATGATCCGTAACAAGGGTGAACTCCCGGCCCAAGAGGTAGTACCTCAGCTGCGTAATTGCCTATTTGATTGCCAAGGCCTCCCTCTGCATACCTGGTTTCTCATTCCAGCAGTTTCCGACTCAGGAACATGACAGGGTGTTCAACACCATTTGCGCTCTGGCTCAGCACGGCACCAAGACCTGTGTCTGAAGACTCCATCTGGAGAATGAAAGGTAAAGGAAAGTTAGGGGCTTCCAAGACTGGTGCTGATGTAAGGGCCTGCTTTAAGTCACCAAATGCAGTGTCTGCCTTATCAGTCCATACCACATTGCTTGGGGCCCTCTTCTTTGTGAAATTAGTCAAGGGCTCCGCTCTCTCAGAAAGTCAGGGTACAAACTGGCAGTAGTAACCCACTAAGCCAAGAAAAGCTTGGACTTGCCACTTGGTTCTCGGGCAGGGCCATTTCATTATGGTATCCACATTGGAGCACTGTGGCTTCACGAGACCACGGCCCTCCAGGTAGCCTAAGCATTTGGCTTTGTCCAATCCAAAGAAGCATTTCTTTGGGTTAATCTGAAGTCCAGCCTCACTAAGTGCCCATAATACTGCTTGGACCTGCTGTAGGTGTTCGTCCCATGTGCTGTAATAGATGACCATGTCATCCAGGTAGGCAACACCATGTGAGTTATGAGGCCAGTGCACTTTACCCACCAGGCACTGGAAAGTCGCAGGTGCCCCATGTAACTCAAATGGAAGGACACAATACTGCCAGTGACCGCTAGGGGTGTTAAACGAAGTCTTAGCCTTTGTGGAGTCTATTAAAGGAACCTGACAGTACCCCTTTGTCATGTCAAGAGTGGCCAAATATTTAGCCTGTCCTATCCTCTCAAGGAGGGAGTCCACTTGTGGCATTGGATAGGCATCAAATTGTGAGACTTGATTAAGTCGACGGAAGTCATTGCAAAACCTGCAACTCCCATCAGGCTTAGCAACCAAGACGATGGGACTGGACCAGGGACTATGACATTCCTCTATCACTCCTAGTCCAGCATATGCTTGATCTCAAGTTCCACTTCAGCTCTTTTTGCCTCGGGAAGGCGATGCGGGTGTTCTCGAACTATATCCCTGGGTTCAGTCACAATATCATGTGCAATCAGAGAGGTCCTTCCAGGTGTTTCACTCATGACCTCCGGAACAGACAGGATAATTGCTTCTAGGTCCCATCTTTGTTTGGGACTCAAATCCGCACTGCAGTTAAGGTCATTTTTGAAAGCAAAGAGTGAGTGGGGCTGACTGGAAGAGAGATCAGGTTCCCTGTCCTTCCACGGTTTCAGCAGGTTTACATGATAGACCTGCTCTCTTGGTCGACAATTGGGTTGTTTCACCAAATAGTTGACAAGATCTTTCCTCTCCTTAACTTTGTAAGGGCCTTGCCAGTGGGCTAGTAATTTAGAATGTGAGGTAGGGACAAGGACCATGACCTGATCCCCCGGGCAGATCTCCCAGAGAGACATTCACTGTAATATCGGGCTTGTGCTGCTTGCGCCTCTTTCATGTGACTTTTTAGCAAGGGACGAATCTTTCCAAATCTGTTGTGTAAATGTGCGATATATTCTAATATATTTGTGAAGGGAAGAACCTCTTTCTTCCCATCTTTCTTTTAAAATATCCAATATGCCCCAGGGTTGTCATCCATACAATAATTCAAAAGGTGAGAAGCCCAAGAAGTGAGAAGGGGGAAGAGCTGATTCCAGTTCCTTCCATCCTCGCTGACCACCTTGCGAAGCATTTGTTTGAGAGTCTGATTAACTTCTCCACTAGACCATTGATCCGAGGTAAAAGGCATCCCTTGGTCTGTCAGGACTTCTTTAGAGATGCTTTCTCACGCAAAGACCCCTACCAACTCCCGTGCAATGGCTTTAGAAGTAGCTGAGTGGAACGGAACAGCTTCGGGATACTGGGTAGCACAATCAACTAGAACTAGAATATATTTGTGTCCTCTAGCTGAGGGCTCAAGGGGTCCTACTAAGTCAACCCCAATTCTTTCAAATGGTACATCAATAAGGGGAATGGGAACTGGAGGAGCATGATCCCTCCTAGGAATCTGATGCAACTGACAATTCCAGGCAGGATGTGCAGAAGCGACGAAGCTCTTCATTAATTCAAAGCCAATAAAATAGTAGCCTAATCTGCTCAAGAGTCTTTTCAGTACCCAAATGGCCTCCTAGGAGGTGGGTGTGTGCTAGTTCACAAACCTGCCGGCAAAAGGTCTGTGGGATTAGCAACAGCTTCTGCACCTCCCCCCCCCCCCTCATGTTCTGCTACCCGATATAAAAGATCATTTTCTAAGACAAAGTGAGGACCCTGCGGCATGGGCTGATGAGTGCGTTGGCCATTGATAAGAACAACTGCATTCTTTGTGAATTTAAGGGAATCATCATTCCACTTTTCCCTTTTAAATGAAACCTGTGTTTCCCTGAACTGATAATGTAACTAGAAAAGTGGGTCAGGACCGACCTCAAGAAAGAAAATTCTCTGGTCTGATGAGACAAAGATTGAACTCTTTGGTGTGAATGCCAGGCGTCACATTTGGAGGAAACCAGGCACCACTCATCACCAGGCCAATACCATCCCTACAGTGAAGCATGGTGGTGGCAGCATCATGCTGTGGGGATGTTTTTCAGCGGCAGGGACTGGGAGACTAGTCAGGATAAAGGGAAAGATGACTGCAGCAATGTACAGAGACATCCTGGATGAAAACCTGCTCCAGAGCGCTCTTGACCTCAGACTGGGGCGACGGTTCATCTTTCAGCAGGACAACGACCCTAAGCACACAGCCAAGATATCAAAGGAGTGGCTTCAGGACAACTCTGTGAATGTCCTTGAGTGGCCCAGCCAGAGCCCAGACTTGAATCTGATTGAACATCTCTGGAGAGATCTTAAAATGTCTGTGCACCGACGCTTCCCATCCAACCTGATGGAGCTTGAGAGGTGCTGCAAAGAGGAATGGGCGAAACTGGCCAAGGATAGGTGTGCCAAGCTTGTGGCATCATATTCAAAAAGACTTGAGGCTGTAATTGCTGCCAAAGGTGCATCGACAAAGTATTGAGCAAAGGCTGTGAATACTTACAGTATGTACATGTGCTTTCTCAATTTTTTTATTTTTAATAAATTTGCAAAAACCTCAAGTAAACTTTTTTCACATTGTCATTATGGGGTGTTGTGTGTAGAATTCTGAGGAAAAAAATGAATTGAATCCATTTTGGAATAAGGCTGTAACATAACAAAATGTGTAAAAAGTGATGCACTGTGAATACTTTCCAGATGCACTCTATCTATCTATCTATCTATCTATCTATCTATCTATCTATCTATCTATCTATCTATCTATCTATCTATCTATCTATCTATCTATCTATCTATCTATCTATCTATCTATCTATCCAAAGTAGCAGTCCAGTTATTTGTGTGGTGTGCACACAGTATACATTATTTAAACATATACATGTCTTTATCATGCATATAACTCTCAGCAACCTTATCAGCAGAGGGTGAGCTAGTCCAAAAATGGATTTAAAAGAAACTGTTTCTAGGTTTATAAAATGGAAGTCAATAAAATAGCAGTTTTGAATTTTAGTGATTTGTGTATTTTATAATAATAAAGAGCATATAATTAAACATATTATACATTTTAATTTTTCAAGCTAGTATTCTCGTTTTAAAATGAAACTATCATCAAAGAATTAATCTATTTATAATGTCCATCCATCCATCCATTTTCCAACCCGCTGAATCTGAACACAGGGTCATGGGGGTCTGCTGGAGCCAATCCCAGCCAACACAGGGCACAAGGCAGGAACCAATCCCAGGCAGGGTGCCAACCCACCGCAGGACACACACAAACACACCCACACACCAAGCACACACTAGGGACAATTTAGAATCACCAATCCACCTAACCTGCATGTCTTTGGACTGTGGGAGGAAACCCACGCAGACATGGGGAGAACATGCAAACTCCACGCAGGGGGGACCCAGGAAGTGAACCCAAGTCTCCTATATGTGGGGCAGCAGCACTACCCACTGCGCCACCATGCCGCCCCGTTAACTATTACATTTATAGTAAATAATTCTGTTTATTTTTACACATATTGTAATTAAAATGTTCTGAATTCTAAATGTTAAATCACATTTTCATTCATTGATCTAATATCTGTAGCAAATTGTTTCCTTTGACATCATTTCAAAAGAACTGTGAAATTCATTGAAACAAATATATGCCTAAAGTCCACATAAAAAACACATATATAATGCAAATATATAAATCAGTTCATTTAAGCTATGGGCGGCACGGTGGTGCAGTGGTAGTGCTGCTGCCTCACAGTTAGGAGACCCCGGTTCAGTTCCCAGGTCCTCCCTGCATGGAGTTTGTATGTTCTCCCCTTGTCCGCGTGGGTTTCCTCCCACAGTCTAAAGACATGCAGGTTAGGTGCATTGGCGATTCTAAATTGTCTCTAGTGTGTGTGCCCTGTGGTGGGCTGGCGCCCTGCCCAGGGTTTGGCTGGGATTGGCTCCAGCAGACCCCGTAGTTAGGATATAGCGGGTTCATTTAAACTGCCAGATTACAAACCCCATGTTACATTAGATTAGATAAACATTATTAATCCCAATAGGAAATTCACAAAGGGTAAACAAGCAATAATGTCATAGAAATGCAAAGTTCTGCAAATATTCCAAGGTTATATTTCCTTAATACATAAGGGAAGAGGAAGCTTGGCCTTCAGTAATCTTTGTAGATTTCATCTCTGGTACTCTAGTTTTCCAATAACATCCACCAAAACCCGCTATTTGGGCTAACCCATGGTTATATACTGTATATATAAAGCTCTGCTGCAAACACCTTCAAAGTGCTCTCCATGAGACTCAGTCCACTTGTTCCAGTGCTTCGGCCATTCCTGTTAGCATTTCCTGTACTCATTTTTTGTTACCATGTCTAGAGCCTCTTGTGGATTTTTTTCTTGTATTTCTTCCACAGTACCAAATCTTCTCCCCTTCAGTCTTCATTTTCATTTTGGAAACAAAAAGAAGTCACCTGGAGTGAGATCAGGCAAAGCAGTAGTGGGTATGGGGTTTGAAGTAACATCCACATTACTTTTGATCAAAAACTCTTTGACTGATAACACGGTGTGCACAGGTTTGCTGCCGGGGTACAAAATGCGGTTTTAGGTATGCCACTTCTCTGGACAGTTTTTTTTTTCCTGATGCTTTTCCATAGATGCCTCATCAGTTCCATGTAATGTCACTGATTAATAGTTTGTTCATAGCGAACACACTCTTCATCAAAACGCCTGTTAGTGTCAAAAAATACAATTAGCATTGACACTTAAAGATCTTCCCTGGTGGCCTGAAGAAACAAAATCGCCCAACTCACCTGAATGACTGCAGAATAAATGCCAGAAATACACACTCAATCAACTCAGCACAATGCCACTCCAGATTATGGGCATACAATATATAGCACCATATTTAATAACTACACCTTGCTCCAATAATATTGATAGATTTTGAAAATTTTTGGGTACAAGCATATTTTTATTCAAATTAATATTGAATCTGGAGATCTTCTGAAAGCCTCCTTGCAGTTTTAATACAAGTGGCATAGATGAATATGGGTCTGAGATATGAAGCACCGTGTTATATCTAAAGCATGGTGGTGCCTTAACTAGTGCTGCTATATAAATCCAGTGTTCTCGGATTTGAATGAAATACCTAGTTATATTTTGCTTGGAGTTTTCACTTTACCATATGGATTTCCTCCAGAGACTCTATTTTTCAGCTGTCACCTTCAAGGACATGAAACTTAGGTTAACTGGCCACTATAAGTTGGAACTTGTAGAGGTGAATTTGGATGTGTTTGTGCAATGGACTGTGCTCTGTGCAGGGCTGCTCCCAGTCTTGTCCCTAACATCCTACATTATGAAATATGTTATTCAATGTGATGCTGGCAGAATTCTGTTAGTGTTCCAGCTGGTGCTCATTTAATGTGGGCAGAACTTTTGTCAAGCAATTACTGCCAAGTTAGTCTAACATGTTATGTCAATTCCTTTAAAAAGTATAGGATTAGAGGGACAACACCTCTTTGAGTACAGTGATCCCTCGCTATATCGCGCTTCGCCTTTCGCGGCTTCACTCCATCGCGGATTTTATATGTAAGCATATTTAAATATATATCGCGGATTTTTTGCTGGTTCGTGGATTTCTGAGGACAATGGGTCTTTTAATTTCTGGTACATGCTTCCTCAGTTGGTTTGCCCAGTTGATTTCATACAAGGGACGCTATTGGCAGATGGCTGAGAAGCTACCCAGCTTACTTTTCTCTCTCTCTTGCGCTGACTTTCTCTGATCCTGATATAGGGGGATTGAGCAGGGGGGCTGTTCGCACACCTAGACGATACGGACGCTTATCTAAAAATGCTGAAAGATTATCTTCACGTTGCTATCTTTTGTGCAGCTGCTTCCTGAAACGACATGCTGCACGGTGCTTCGCATATTTAAAAGCTCGAAGGGCACGTATTGATTTTTGATTGAAAAACAAACTCTATCTCTCTCTATCTCTCTCTCTCTCTCTCTTTCTCTGCTCCTGACGGAGGGGGTGTGAGCTGCCGCCTTCAACAGCTTTGTGCCGCGGTGCTTCGCATACTTAAAAGCCAAACAGCCCTATTGATTTGTTTGCTTTTCTCTATCTATGTGACATTATCTGCTCCTGATGCGCACTCCTTTGAAGAGGAAGATATGTTTGCATTCTTTTAATTGTGAGATGGAACTGTCATCTCTGTCTTGTCATGGAGCACTGTTTAAACTTTTGAAAAAGAGACAAATGTTTGTTTGCAGTGTTTGAATAACGTTCCTGTCTCTCTACAACCTCCTGTGTTTCTGCGCAAATCTGTGACCCAAGCATGACAATATAAAAATAACCATATAAACATATGGTTTCTACTTCGCAGATTTTCTTATTTTACGGGTGGCTCTGGAACGCAACCCCCGCGATGGAGGAGGGATTACTGTATTTCATATTTAAAGTGTTTAGTCTGGTGCAAAAAGTGGAATTGACTGGAAGATATAAATTATTACCTGTGGTTTGTACATGAAAGAGAAAGGAGGACCAGAGAAGTAGATGAGGATGGTGCAGGATATGTATGAGGGAATGGCGACTCAGATTAAAAGCAGTGTTAGGGTAACTGACAAGTTCCCAGTAAGAGCTGGTCTGCACCAGAGATCTTCTTTAAGTCCTTGTCTCTGTGATCTGGTTATGGATGTGTTGAGTCACGGGATAAAAGTCCAATCCCCCTGGTGCAGGTTTTTTGCTGATGACACTGTGTTGTGTAGCACCAGAAAAGAGGACGAATTGAGAAGGTCTTTGGAAGATTGAGGATTGAAGATAAATATGAAGAAGACCGAATGGGTTTTATAATGATCAGGATTCAGAAGTTAGCCTGCACAGAGAGCTATTGAAAAGAGTGGACACATTGAAATATCTAGGATCAGCGGTAGCCTAAGATGGAAAATTATATGCAGCGATAACACATATATTGCAGTGTTGATGGAGCAATTGGAAGAAGGTTTCAGGTGTTGTGTGATTGATGATTTAAGGTGAAGATTAAAGGTAAAGTTTTAAAGACAATGGTAAGACCAGCAGTGATATATAGAGCTGAGACACGGGCAGTAAAGGAAGGACAGGAGAAGAAGTTACATGTGGTGGCAATGAGAATATTGAGATGGATGTGTGGAGTTATATAAAAAGGACAGAATAAGAAATGAGACAATCAGGGGTACAACTAAAGTGGGAGAAATATCTAAGAAAGTGCGGAAAAGTAGGTTGAAGTGGTATGGATATGTGATGAAGAGAAACAATGAATAATTGGGCAAAAGAGTGATGGACATGGGGAAGAGAAAGTGAGGGAGGCCGAAGTGGAGGTGGATGGATAAAGTAAAAGAAGATCTGAAGAAAAAGAGGAGGTGTAGGATCGAGCTGTTTGGAGAAGGTTGATCAAACACATCGACCCCACGTAAAAGTGGAAAAAGAGGAAGAAGAAGTATGTAGGATACAGGAGAGAAACAGAGTGTCATGTATTAAAATGAGTTAAACATCTATCTAGAGGTGCTATCCAGGCTGATTCCTGAGCCCTTATAAATGCTCTGATACTGCAGACACACAGATAGTAGAGTTCAGGGTTTAGACCACAGGTGTCGAACTCCAGGCCTGGAGGGCCGCAGTGGCTGCAGGTTTTCATTCTAACCCTTTTCCTAATCAGTGACCAGTTTTCACTGCTAATTAACTCCTTTTCCCTTCCTTTTAATAGCCCTGTTTTTAAGGATTCCGTCCTCTGAATTGATTTGTTTCTTCATTAAATGGCAGCCAAACAGAAATGAGACGTGAAACGAGCCAACAGATGACCAGCTAAACTGGTGCTTCAAACTCCAACCAGTTTCTTTATGAGAAGCCAATTCTTGCTGTTAATTAAACCCGTTACTTAATTCTATAGCTTGCTGCTGCTCTCATTCTGCTACAGCAGACATTTCCCAAAGTGTTGATTTTCTGTTTCTGATTATTGACCTGAGAAATCAACCTTACTGAGAACCTCACCTTTCTTTATGTTCAGATAATGTGGTTAGCTGGTCACCTGTTTTCTCATTTTGTGTCTCATTATTGTTTGGCTGCTAATTAAGGAAATAGAAAGAACTAAGGGGTCTGAGTCGAGTTAATTAAATCTGAGGCAAAAGAAGTTAATTAGCAGGAAAAACAGGACACTAATTAAGAAGGTGGTTAGAATGAAAACCTGCAGTCATTGCGGCCCTCCAGGACTGGAGTTCGACACCCCTGGTTTAGACAGAGGGGTCATTTAAAGACACGGTGGATTATAATGTGGAAGCTATAATTGCAGCAGGCAGATCTTCACAATTATGTAGCATTTTAAGCAAAACAATCATGCAAACTGCCACTGAGATGTGTTTTTGTTTTTGTCTGGCCTTTGCCAATCCTGTTTATTTTTTAGAAATACATTACACATACAGTATATAGAGCTATTCCCAGTCCAGTAACTCCTTTACTGCTGCACATTTTATGGATTATGATTTCAAATTTCTTTCTGTAAAAACGGTTGGATACCTGCATCTTAGAAAGAGGTGCTTGTAATGGGCCAACCCATTTTACCTTTATTTTTATTGAGTTAAGATGCCAATAATGAAGCAAAAACATCTGCCTTAACTTTCCAGGGAACATTTTTAAGTGGTTTCGCTTCAGTGAACATTGGCTGTCTCTACTGAGCAGGAAAATGTTGTTTTCTGTAGCATCATTAAGAAAATTGTGATAACTTGGAATCTGTCCCTTGTCACTGTAAACAAAGTTCTACAGTAATGACAGAATAATTGCCTGTATATGCATGGTGGAGTTTCAGACTCCAATCAGTAGGTTTTCAATCAATCTGTAATATATATACTATGACATGTTTCATAGGGAATGCTGCTGTAAAGGAATCAGTCAATCTTTATTTTCACAGTCCTTTTCATACGGAGCACACTCACACTTCTTTATGAAGTATTAGAATCATCACACACACATAACAATAGATATTCATGGTACAGTAATTTCAAAAGGCCAGCACGTCTAAACTAACGAGGGCTATAAACTGAATAAAAACAACATCATTTCTTTCATCTGCACAAACGACTAAACTTACTTTTAATTCTGCCACACCAATGGACATATGATCTATAAAACTAAAACAGCAGGATCAGCTCTTCCGATTCTTCTCGGCACAAAATGCTAAAAAGTTCATAGAATTGTTCACCCACATAAACATCAGTTATTTCTGAGAAAGCACTAAAAATATTCAGCTGCTGAGAATAAAATATAAAAACGTGTCAATTTGCATTCTGACACTTATGTAAACCTGAACTATTTGAACAGTACAGAAATCTACCAAAGTCTGAGCTCTTGCCTGCTACAACATAAATATCCGACTATTAATCTTTTACTGTATTATGCAAATGTTCTAATATATAATTAAATGGAATGTATGAGGTCTGTCTAATAAATAACGAGACTGTGTTTCTATCTCTTAAACAAAGCAGTGAGAACTGGTTATGAGCACTTGCCATGCAGGTTTAAACCTGTCCTAACCTGCACGACACACAACAACACTCTCCGCCGTTTAGTTGATTGTCAGTCACCGTTTCATGCAGTTGTGTTTCATCTTGTGTTTACGAATCAAAGTAAAAAGTTGAGCAACGTGTCACTTTGAAATTTGTAGTAAAACTGAACAAAAAAACAACAGAATCTTTTCAAATGCTTACTGAGGTTTTCGGGGAATCATGCACTTGTGTTTTTCCTAAATTGAAATCGGTGCTTAAAGGAACACATTTTGAGTCAATGGATGCGGTAAGGAAGTAAAGAAGAAAACGTTCAATGTCTTGAAACAGCTGACAGAAACTGATCTGCTCCACGCCTTCAACCAGTGGAAGCCAAGACTGCATTGGTACATAGAGTAATTGTGAATGGGGAGTATATAGAAGAGGACATTGAATTGTCATGAATCATAGAATTGTAATATAAGTAAAAGTGAGTTATTTTGTCAGTCTCGTTATTTAATCGGCAGACCTCGCATATCAGATAGTGTCACAACGACATCTTTGGTCACTTGAATGGATAAAAGCAGCACCCTCTACCTCCAGCACTCTGAACAGATGGACCTGAGTAAAACAAAATTTGAAAACTAGTAGTTACATCACATGGTGGCGCAGTGGTAGTGCTGCTGCCTCGCAGTAAGGAGACCCGGGTTCGCTTCCTGGGTCCTCCCTGGGTCATCCCTGCGTGGAGTTTGCATGTTCTCCCCGTGTCTGCATGGGTTTCCTCTGGGCACTCCGGTTTCCTCCCACAGTCCAAAGACATGCAGGTTAGGTCGATTGGCGATTCTAAATTGGCCCTAGTGTGTGCTTGGTGTGTAGGTGTTTGTGTGTGTGTGTCCTGCGGTGGGTTGGCGCCCTGCCCGTGACCCTGTGTTTGGATTCAGCGGGTTAGCAAATGGATGGATGGATGATTTACAAAGGTGCACGTGTGTAGAATTACATTGTTAGACATGGATGCAAGTATCACAATGAAGCTTATCAATCAGTGACCACTCTGAGCAGTAAAATGGACCCGATACTCCATCACAGCATTTGTCGAGATCTTATGCTTTCACCCCTTGAACTCCGTGTGTATTTACACCATCGTCATTCTGCCAGCACTCCATCAACGACTCCGTGATGGTACGTTTGTAATTCTAGGTTAGCAGACAGCAGTGTTTGTTGCCATTTTTATTATGATGCAATGCCTGAAAATGTTTATTCTGTTTATGCTTCAGTATAATCCACTGTTTGCCTTAGACATTCATTCAAATATTCCCCATAGCAAATGACCTTCAATTTTTCTATTATGGTATGTAAATCTTAAGCATTATTCATGGCTATATTTATTAATAAGTATTAATAGTATGTAAAATAATTCTGTATTAATACAGTAGTGTCTTCAGAATAATTGAAATGAAATGTTTGCCTTGGTTGATCCATTTGTGTTTTATTATACTCAAAATGAGGGGCCAATGGACTTCTGTATTATAAATAGAATTTCACATTTTACCAGCTGATAAAAGTAGATTTTTAAGTTTTATGTATGGAATTAGAGTTGAAATGGTAATTGCTCTTTCCCACCACACTCCTAATACATGCTGCCACTTTGTTCAGCAGCACTAAATTAGGCAGGCCTTAGTTTGTTAGTATTTGACGGTGGGGTCTTGTGCACTTGCCTGGGGCCCTTGCTGCATGGATAAAAGCACAACTGAGTAAATTTTTAAAAATACACAAATTAAATAAATGATTGATGTAAAGGGATGCACCGCATAGTATTGATTTGTTAAAGTGTGTTTTAGAAGGAGGCGCTGTACCCTAATTAAGTACATCGTTATTATCCAAGGAATGTTATGCTTTGAAATAATCAAAGTATTTGTTTTTTGTCAAAATCAGAGTTCATCTCTCACCCGTGAAGAATTGCTTGTATAGATCTATCAGAAAATATTTTAGTTTCTCTAACCTTTCAGGAAACACCAAATTATAATTGCTTCATGGATGTTCTTTTCTGCTTTATGCAAAATTACTGCGTTAAAGAACATTCACATAGTCTTCCCTTCTTTTTGTTACTGAATGGCACAACTCTCTGCCAGTAATGTATATTGCCCCCGCATCCCCTTTTTGGTTTAGCTTGTAATAGCCCCTCTTTATTAGCTTTCAGTGGTCTTCCTGCATTCTCTTGTAGTGATTGGATACATGCATACATTTTTTAAGTGTTCTTAAAACATTTTTTAAAACATCTTTTACTCTTTTCTTCCAACAAATTCAAAGTTTTCCATTTTAAATATTTTTATGTCATTTGCTGTAGCTTTTCTCTTTTGTTGAGATGATGTGTTCATGGTTGGCTAGACCTGTCAAGCTGAATCGGTAATCCATGCTTCAGTTATTTTTAAAGATACCATTTTATTGTCGTTTTCTGTCTTTGTGGGGGAGCAGGGACAGTTTTGTGTGGGAGGATATGCCGTTCTTTGCAGAGCAATTTTTGCAGTTCTCGGTGTGAAGTCATATTTAATTACAACCAAATATATTAGATGAGCTGTGACATTGATTAAAAAACCCTGTTATCTAAATAAGACAACAATTATTGCTAATAGTTAATAATATTTTCTATTAGTGGAAATTGGTTCTTGACAGCTCAACTAGTAATAATCAGGTTTACTGTTGGACTTCATCAAAGAAAGTTTGTAACAAGGGCGTTTTATTCCTTGGATTTTACAGGTGCATCCTGTTTCCCCTGATCATCCTTGAGATGTTTCTGCAGCTTCATTGGAGTCCACCTGTGGTAAATTCAGTTGATTGGACATGATTTGGAAAGGCACACACCTGTCTATATAAGGTCCCACAGTTGACAGTTCATGTCAGAGCACAAACCAAGCATGAAGTCAAAGGAATTGTCTGTAGACAGGACTTTAGTCAGGGAGGTGACCAAGAACCCGATGGTCACTCTTGCAGAGCTCCAGAGGTCCTCTGTGGAGAGAGGAGAACCTTACAGAAGGACAGCCATCTCTGCAGCAATCCACCAATCAGGTCTGTATGGTAGAGTGGCCAGACGGAAGCCACTCCTTAGTAAAAGGCGCATGGCAGCCCACCTGGAGTTTGCCAAAAGGCACCTGAAGGACTCTCAGACCATGAGAAAGAAAATTATCTGGTCTGATGAGACAAAGATCGAACTCACGTTTGGAGGAAACCAGGCACCGCTCATCACCAGGCCAATATCATCCCTACAGGGATGTTTTTCAGTGGCAGGGACTGGGAGACTAGTCAGGATAAAGGGAAAGATGACTGCAGCAATGTACAGAGACATCCTGGATGAAAACCTGCTCCAGAGCGCTCTTGACCTCAGACTGGGGCGACGGTTCATCTTTCAGCAGGACAACGACCCTAAGCACACAGCCAAGATATCAAAGGAGTGGCTTCAGGACAACTCTGTGAATGTCCTTGAGTGGCCCAGCCAGAGCCCAGACTTGAATCCGATTGAACATCTCTGGAGAGATCTTAAAATGGCTGTGCACCGACGCTTCCCATCCAACCTGATGGAGCTTGAGAGGTGCTGCAAAGAGGAATGGGCGAAACTGGCCAAGGATAGGTGTGCCAAGCTTGTGGCATCATATTGAAAAAGACTTGAGGCTGTAATTGCTGCCAAAAGTGCATCGACAAAGTATTGAGCAAAGGCTGTGAATACTTATGTACATGGGATTTCTCAGTTTTTTTATTTTTAATAAATTTGCAAAAACCTCAAGTAAACTTTTTTCATGTCGTCATTATGGGGTGTTGTGTGCAGAATTCTGAGGAAAAAAATGAAGTTTATCCATTTTGGAATAAGGCTGTAACATAACAAAATGTGGAAAAAGTGATGCGCTGTGAATACTTTCTGGATGCACTACATATATATATATATATATATGCAAGGTGGGAACTCCATCTCCTGTTGTGTTTGGTCCAACAATGAACAGTTTCTTCCGCTAGTTGCTGGGTTTATATATGGAGAACCCGGAAGACTTTTGACTTCCATAGAAATGAGAGAAGTGACTTCACTTAGCCTCTGAACGTTCATTGGGACTGCAGAAGAGAGAGGAGAAGGCATTTGCATGGAGTGGTAGTGTTTACTGTATTAGGCACTTGTGTCTGACACTCTTTATGGTCTAAAATTAAATCTGAGTTTTATCATGACAGGTGATCTCTCTCATTCATCTGTTCATTTGCTGAACTTCTGCTTCATTTTACAGGGTCATAAGAAGGTAAAGTTTTTATTAACAATATCAAGAGTCAGAACTGAATGTACTCCAGTCCAACACAGAGAAACTTCTTCATATCAGGTCAGTTCAGATTTAATAAATAACTGAACATGCATATCTCTGGAATTTGGGAGGAAACCAGAGTACAAAGAAGAAGCCCATCCTAACACAGGAGGGTCCAACTCAGGTCTATCTCACCAAGCAAGTCTTGTCATTAGTCCCCAAATCATGTCATTGGCTCTTCATTCAAGATGCTGAATTTAAGAATAGCTTATTACACACTAATGTACTCATAGAATAAAACAGTGTTTATTACAGAATTTTTGTTAATGTGCAACATATGTCACAGAGTATTGTAGAAAATGACAAAAATAAGAACATATACAAAAACATGGAAATTTCAAGGGAGGAATGAACAAAAGGAACACATAAATCAGCAACCAAACAGAGTATAAAACAAACAAAACCTACAGCCTCCCATTCTGGGCCAGACTTCGCAGAGGTTGTCCCTTGTCTATCAGACAGAGTGACTTGCTCAGCTGCCTTCTTCAAACAAGTTCAGAGCAACTCCAATTCCACTGCTGGGCCCTTTCTTCCTACTGCGAGTTCAGCCCTTGTTCTGTTCACCTCCCTACTCTAGATGCAATGAACTTATTATCCCACACTGGGTGTACTTTTGGGTCAACCCTGGAATCACTGGGTCATATGGAACCATGGGTTAATCACAGCTTAAGTTACCTAAATGAAAAAATGCTACAAACCACTGCATTCATTTTTCATTAATTTAATAAAATATGCTAAGGTATAGCTGCCTGCTGTACATATACAGTCAGGTCCAGAAGTATTTTTCATAATTTAGGCTCTGTACACCACCACAATGGATTTGAAACTAAGCAACATAGATGTGATTGAAGTATAGACTTTTGGCTTGAATTCAAGGGGTTAAAAAAAATATCATATGAGCCATTTAGGGATGACAGACATTTTTTTGCATAGCACCCCGTCCCCCCCCCACCCCCACCCCCCCATTTCCAGGGGCTCAAATGTATATGGACATTTGAGTGACAAGCTGTTCCATAGTCAGGTGGGAGCAGTTCACACAGAGTCAAACTGGCAGTTGGGCAGGGTGTTTGTTCACCCACAAACATTAAATTCCTTGCGCTGTTGCAATGAAGGATTGCATCAGACTGCCCCAAGGGGACGACCTTCAGGATGTCCAATTGGAGAGTGTAAATTTCCAGACAACCCGACATCAAGCATTTAAACCAAGGTCACACTCAAGTTCCATATATCTGTATCAAATTTACTACCTCATACAAAAGTGATCTAAATCTGATCCGAAAATTGAGTTTGTATGTGTTTTTTGTCTGTTCATATCTCTCCAAAACGATTAGCTCTGTGTCTCAGAAGTGAAACACTGGGATTGAGCTGAAGTGTCAGCTTAGATTTGTAAAGGTTGCTCTTACTTAAACTTCCAGCCTAACAGATACCTTATGGTGACATTGACAGTAAGATAGATAGATAGATAGATAGATAGATAGATAGATAGATAGATAGATAGATAGATAGATAGATAGATAGATAGATAGATAGATAGATAGATAGATAGAACTTTATTTGTCCCAGGGGGAAATTTGGCTTGTTAAAGAAGCTCTTTATATAAATACATACATAAACAGGTAGATAAGCAAGTAAATAAGTAAATACACACACACACACACACACACTTTGGTCTGAACGTGCACTAGAATGACAATAAAGCAAGAAAATTGAAAATAAGAAAATAAGTCCCACTGAGGCATTATGTAGGTGTCTTGCTGTTGGTATAAAGGAGCCCCAGTTGTGTTTTTTGACACTCTTCTGCTGAATAATCCATTGGCTAAAAGTCCTCAGTGTTCATTTTTCAAAGAGAGAATGTGCAGCATTGTTCATAGTGGCACTTAGTTTTGGTTTAACTCTCTCCTTCGCAGTCTTCACAAAGTAGCACCATAAACTATAAACATATAACTTTAATTTAGGTCCCTCAAATAAATTGAATAACCCAATATAATCATAAAATTCAATGAAATCATAGTACTGCATAATAATTGCATTTAATTATTTACCCATGATTTCTGTTTAAAGTATCCACACCAGCATAATCATAGAACAATAACACAACCCACTGAATGCATAATATCAGTGAGTTTTTCCAACTGACTGTGGAGAACGTTTTAATGAGCCACTACTCTGGTTTTTGGTTCTGCACCATGATGATAAGCTTGTCATTACCCAGTTGAATGTATTCACTGAATTCAACAATGGTGGCCTTATATGCAGACTCATCTGCTATGAGTCTGCGACCACCATGTTGTCTCCAGATGTATAGTCGCTCAACATCAGCCTTTAGATGCTGAATTCTGTGCATTGTTAGAAACTTTTTTGTTTATCTGTCAAACTTCACGACTTCCTGTTTTTCAGGTTGATAATGCAAATGATGTACATTGATGCCAGCATTGTACGACTGTTAATCATAGTAATCCTGTTACAGGAATTTAGCTCTGGTTTGTGTAACAAATTGAGCTTTTTGATCCAGAAGTGTTAAACCTTATCTGGGCCAGGCGACTTCCATTTCTATGTGCTCTTGATTACTTCCACAATCTCATCAACTGAAAAATAAATCCAATCATCTAATCTTACCTGTTCGTAGGCCTGTTCTCCTAGCTGAATTCATGCTACTTCATTATTGTGCGTGACTCCATTTTAAAGATTCCCACTCCAGAAGGCTTTTGTTTGCTCTTTTGAAGGTGGCTCTGTGAGAGCTGTTTGTAGTCCATTAACTTGTCAATGGAACCACTTTGTGTCCTCCTAAAAGAGCTTGTTCTGAAAGTACTGATCATTTCACTTTGGATACGTACCTAGTGTCTGGACCTTTTCCTGCAACTTCATTCATATCTGAAGCTTTTGCAATATCAGCTTTAGGATGAATTAATATTTTCTCTGATTTTCTCCTGATATGCTTTTTTTTTGGGAACTTGCTCCTTCAGGTCACTGTTGATGAAAAGATCATTCATGTAAACCACAATGTGTCTCTGAAGTGTGTTTTCCTTGCTGGTTCCTCTCTAGTCTCTCAACCCTTGGCTTCAATGGGACCTCTTCTGCAATTACTGCTGAGATAGCAAGAAATGAGTTTGCCTGTTTCAGTAATGTTGAGATGCTGTTGTTGTGCAATTCTACAGGGCGCTTGGTTTGAAGCACAGATGCTATCATTTAGCTTTTTTGGAGATCATACTTTGCTGATCTTTTTCGATTCCTAGTGCTGATGCACCATATTTCTAGTTATTTAGCGACAATCTTTTCCTCCATTAGCTTTACATCTTGGTGTTCATTGTGAGCAATTGACTTATCAGAACCCTGCACAGCCACTTCTGTCTCATCGTGTGTCTCTGTAGGTTGTATTAGCCTATTTGCCTTGCTTGGGACTTCTGTGCTTGTCCACCACATTATTAATCTATTTTAATGAATCTATGGTGAATTTCATTTTGATGAAGTACCACTAAGCATTTAGAGTGCGTGTAATACTGTGTGGATAAAGATCTGCATTCCCTGATCACCAAATGTCACTTTTGATAACTTTCTCTTCCCATATTGAGACCACCTGCGGTGGGTTGGCACCCTGCCCGGGATTGTTTCCTGCCTTGTGCCCTGTGTTGGCTGGGATTGGCTCCAGCAGACCCCTGTGGCCCTGTGTTCGGATTCAGCGGGTTGGAAAATGGATGGATGGCTGGATATTGAGACCACATCATATCTTGGTGTTACATCTTACTCCACTTTTTTCTTATATTTGTTTAATTGGAAGTGGATTCTGGTAGTTTTTGTATTTTCAGATGGGAAATTTGAGACAAGGGCTTAGTCTGGGAGCTCCAAGATGCAGATGAGGATTGATGGTTCTTTAAACATCTGAAACAAGTCACTTGCACTTCTCACACACCGCTGCCTTCTCCTTAAACCAAAAATTCAGGGGGCAATGGCCCCCTTATTATCCTGGGCAATCAACAACCAGTATGTATATTTTTTGTCTTCAGTCTTGAACTCATGATTTGTCTTGGTGTGCTCTGTTACCCATCAGTGGTCAAGGCTTCTTCGTCGAAGGCATCAGAGAGATACAAGTTGGTTCCAACTGATGTTAACAGTCAGCAACACAATCAGGTAGAGCAAGGTTTTAGCAAAATGTATTATTATTATTATTGTTGTTGTTATGGTTTTTGTTCTATGAAAAATTAAATACAACAGTACAAGTTTCAAGCAAATGATTTACATTGATCTTGTTTTTATTCCAAATGCTAAAAATCGAAAATAAAAATCAAAAGTACCAATCAATGCCTTTCAAAGGTATTCTAAATCTCCACTCTGTAACACAGAGTATTGAATACCAGGCTCCTCAGACATTTACGTTTTTTTAATGCTTCATTTAAATAAAAACATTAGTAAAGGTTTCTATAGCTCAATCAATTAATACTAATTACAAATCTCTGAATATTGGTAATGGGTAAGCTATTGAATGCAGCCAAACTGAATTATTTTTATTTATGTTGTAGCCTGTGATTTTTGCCCCTTCCCTCCAATGTTTATGACAAATCGGTGCCCACGAATACGCTCTAACAAACTAAGATGTGAGGATGGTGAGAGGGCTGCATCACAAAAGAAGAAAGTATCTTTTTGAGGGATTGTGGACAATGTTTAAGACAGGAATTGTGCTTGCATTTGTGGAGCAGCATTGATCATCAGCTTATAAAAAGTTCATTATAAACTATTCCATTTTGTCTCAATATCTTCAACATCTAAACAGAATAAAATATATGCTTCATTTACAGCTACTATAAGCCTTATAATTCAATGGGAAATTATGAAGTAAATGTTTGGTTCAAACACAGGCTAAAATAAACCATTACTGGCAGTCAGCCTATAATGTATTTTTTAATGTCTAAGATCTGACACATTAAAGTCACAATGATGCATGAAGTTCTCAGTATGTAAAACAGACAGGCACTTAATGACAGATATAGGTAACTGAATCTTCTGAATGTAAAGCAAATCATGTCATACTATCTTGCAGATGACATTATTTCTGCAGGACCTGCCATTGCTGGTGCTGTTAATGTTTCAATATGTACTGTATCTGCCAGAGAGGCTGGACAAATGCAGGCATGCTGTGATACCCACAACGTAACAGTGAAAGAAGACTGCCAACTCTTGAATAATTAGGCCATGAATTATTTAAGTGAAACATGAAATTCTTTAGCAAGCCAAATTATAGCTTGATACAATGGAAGAATAAATACAAAAACGACTCCTCGTTTGGCAATAGGTCAGTTCAATATCTGGAGGATGTGGTGAGAAACTGGATATTTTCAAGAATCAGATCATTGGAAATGAACAGCTTACTATACAATTCTATTCTACAGTGCATTTTCAGACCCCTTTATTTTTTGCCACACTGCAGCCTTATGCTAGAATCATTTAAATTCATCAGCAATGCTTAATACCTTATAATGACAGATGGAAAACAGAATTTTGTAAATGTTGCGATGGGTCAAGCTAAAGACTTTCGCAGCTCTATGATTCAGTAGCTCCGCTGGACAGCCTATTGGATTGTAGGTTTTTCTCACTTGGTTTACTTGACTTGAGTCAGATAACTCTCCTCCAATTCTGATCTTAACCGTAGTTTAACCAAAGTGTTATCACTGATGCATCATATAAAATGGAGTGCAGCTCTGGAGGTCCACAGCCAGAGTCTATTTGAAATGTATGCAGATTTGTTAAAAATAAAAAACTGAAATTGCCCATTGACACAAGTATTCAGACCCTTTGCTATGACACATGAAATTCTGTCTCAGGCACTGTACATCTTACTCTATTGACTGTCATTCAGGTGTTTCTACGCCATGTTCTGTGTCTACCTGTGGTCAATTCAATCGATTGGACATGATTAGAGCAGACACACACCAGTCTACAAAAGGTCCCACAGCTGATAATGTGTATCAGAGAAGACACCAAGCCATGAGGTCAAAGGAATTTCTTGCAGAGCTCAGACAGGATTGTGTTGAGGCACATATCTGAATAAGATACAAAAAATTATTTCAGCATTAAAGGTTCTCAAAAGCACAGTTGCCTCCATAATTCTTAAATGGAAGAACTCTTGAACAAGTACAACGTTTTCTAGAGCTGACTGCCCAGTCAAATCAAGAACCTGATGGTCACTCTGGCTGAGCTCCAGAGAACCTGTGTATTGATGGGAGAAACTTCCATAAGGACAGGTGTCACTACAGTACTCTACCAATCTGGAATTTATTGCAGATCTGTGAGATCGAAGCCTCACCTCAATAAAAGACACATTGAAGCTCACTTGGAGTTTGCAAAATGGCACCTAAAGGACTCTCAGGCTGTGAGCAACAAGATTCTCTGTTCTGATGAAACCAAAATTAGTGTTATGTCTGGAGGAAACCAGTCACCATTCATCAACTGGCTAGACAGGGTTAAAGGAAAGCAAAGTAAAGCAATATCCTTAATGGAAACCTGCTCTTAATTTCAAACTGGGCTGAAGGTTTTTCTTCCAACAGGACAAAGGTCCCAAGCACAACACAGGAGTGGCATAGGGACAACTATGGGAATGTCCTTTAGTTGCTCAGCCAGAACCCGGACTTGAACCCAATTGAACATCTCTGGAGTGCAGTGATGGGCATTTCGATTCATTTTATTGATTCTTTTCTTTTGAAGTAACTCATTTAAGTGAATTGATTCTTTTGATTCATTTGATTAAATTACAGTCTGCAGGGTAGGGGATGTCCAGGGTGGGTGTGAGCTTGGGAGGGGTCTATGATCACATTACAAATACGCAATTTAATAATTATATGAATAATATCAATGTTTATTAACTTATATATTATTATGTATATATGTAACTAATTATGTATGGATATATAATTATTTAAATGTAATTAATTAAATATTTAACAAGACAAATCATATGCCGTTGTTCTGTTTACATACACAAAGCATTATAGCACATTTAAGATTTTTAATGAAAATAAGATGTTTCATTGAAGAATCATAAGTGAATGAGATTTGAGCAACTCATAATGATTTGTTCATGAATCACATGAACGAGAATCGTTAGACTGATTCTTGGGTGGTGACTCGTTCACAAATCAGATGAGTATAGACTCATGATGCAGTTGGTTCTTGCACATGCACTTTAAATATGTTTCAGAAAAACAAAAGACGTTGACAACATCAAGCAGGAAGGACCTGCATGTGCTTTAGCGCTCCCGTTGAGCTCCAGTAAATCAATTCATTCTTGCTTATATGATTCACTAGAAGAGTCGTTCAAAAAGGTCACAACTGGAGAGACCTGAAAATAGCTCTCCACCAATGGTCTCCATCCAACCTGACAAAGCTGAGAGGATCTGCAGAGTAGAATGGCAGAAAATTCCTAAATTCAGGTGCGCAAAGCATGTTGCATTACACTCAAGAAAACTCCAGGCTGTCATCGCTGCCAAACCTGTGATGAATTAATAAATAGATTAATTTTCTTGGCCATTCTTTAAAACAGTGAACACAATGAACTAAACCAAACAATAAAGAATAAGTGCCATCTTTTGTGTACAGACTATAACTGTTAGAAGGAAATCACAATTTGCACACTTATTTATTAACAATAATACTTAAATTGAATTCATTTGACTTATGTTTAATGTACAGTGCAAGTCGCAAAGTCGCAGTTCAGAGTTCGCGGCCTCAGTCATTCGCGGATTTTTCCTTAGAACCTATCTAATAATTATTAGCAGAAACCGCAAATATCCTCTGCAATTTTTATGGCTTTTTTGTGGCAATACTCTACTTTAGAGAGAACAGGAAGCAACTGCAGCGCAAACACGGCTTGGGATGGTGAAAGTAGCCAATAGAATTTGAAACTGCGACTCCCAGCAGTCCCTGCAGTGTCTCTGATTGGTCTTCTGCTGAGGGTGCTGGGGCTATTGGGGTCAAAGGATGTCAGCACGGCTTTTACAATGGGGGCTGGCGACCAAAAGCAAAAAAAAAGTTTTTGTAATTTGTGTTTCAAGTTCCTGTCTCTCTGCCTGCCTTCTGTTGGGTCACCTGTACTTATTCGTTTTGTCCTGGATCGTTTCGTGTTTGGGGTCTGCATTGTCTGCCTGTGAACATGAGGACTGTAAGTGGATTCATGGCCATCCTGCAAAGGAGCGCTCCTGAACCCATCTTCACCATTTCAGAAACTAGCGGTAGAACTATCTTTACATTCCCATTCAACGTACGGATCTCTGGACTATCTATCTTCATCATTATATTTCCTCCTTTGCTGTTTTTCATGATTTACTGTGTGTGCTTTGTTGGTGCTTTGTTGTATTTAATGTGTAATCGCTGTAAGGGGAACAGGGGTGGCATTGTTGTTTTCATTTGTTTTCATTACATTCTTTATTTGCTGTTTGATTACCAGATTGCTTTGTTTTTGTCTCTGTTTGTGAGTGTGTGCGGGTCAGGCCAAAGTCCCTGGAATCTCCACCATAAAAATAAATAAATCGCCATCTTCTTGATGGTGTGAATCTTAGCGGCACCGGACCGGTACAGCGTTATTCATTTCTCCTTGCTGCTGATTGACTGTGATGCATCTCCAGCTGAGTGTTCTTGTGTTTTCTGTTTTGTTCCTCTTAACCCATAAACCGACACAACCAGCTATAGTCGTTTCCCAGTGCCATTTGTGAGCACCCATGAGCTGACTTAAAAGCCTGAACAGCGCCTGTCCTTTTTGGCTGATTGCTTTGTTTCTCTCTCCTCACCCAACATCCTCTGCTCCTGTTGGGTGTTGTGCTCCACTATAATGTTTGTCTATTCTTTTAATCGATAACTAACTGCATACTGAGCTTGTTTAACTTCTGAAAGAGACATGTCTGTTTGTTTGAAGTGCTTGAAATAAAGTTCCTGTCTCTACAAAACCTGTGTTTCTGTGCAATTCTGTGACTCAGGCGTGACACCCTGCAGCCTGACTGTCTCTGGGACTGAGACAGCGTCAGCATTTACCTCTGTGTGTTTGTGTGCTGCCAGTTCAAGCGCAGTTGGCTCGGTGATTTACTGAGTTTCATCCATCAGTTGCACTTTGTACATATTGTTCCAGTAGTTTTTTAAATAGTTTTTACAGTTCATTAGCAGTGTGTAAAATGATCAGTGTTGCTGTAATTGTGATGCTCTTTGCATGGAAAAAAAAGTGTTCCATTAAAATTTCACTTTTTCTTTGTGAATTGTGACGTTTACTTAAAGTGCAGCAAAAAAATATTTGGCATCCAGGGATGCATTAACCCCCAAGTATGTGACAGTTTAAGGGTTAAAGCCCCAATATTCCGTCGAAACTCCCTGCACTTTCTAAGGCTTCTGGCAATGAAAACATGCTTGCATGAATACAGTACATATAGCGGTAACAGTGGTATTTTACATTTTAGCACTGCGGGAGACATAGCAGTACAGTAGACAGGTTTACCTTTACATCCTTTTTTTAGGCAATGTATTAAGCTGAGTTTGAAATCAAATTAAAGTGTTTTGGGGGCATATTTAGGGTTTAAACTATAAAAATAGGTATTTTTTTAACCACATCCAAAATTTGCGGTTTTTCACAATTCACAGGAGCTCTAGGAACGTAACCTCCACGAATTTTGGGGGTGTACTGTATAAGTTGTCACACACTTGCGCTTAGGAGGCAGTCAACAAGCCCTAAGGTCAGTGAAACATTGCGAGATGAAGGGTAGCTTTATGGTACTAATGCCTCTCTCTCTTTTTCATCAGACCAAAAGAAGAAAAATAATTCTATTTACTCACCACACAAACTTACAGATTCACAAAATGGCTGCCCAACATCACTTCCTCTTTCTGACTCCTGATGATGACGCCACTTTCCGGTCTCCCAATGATGATGGTACTTCCGGCTCCCAATAATGACGTCACTTCCGTCAACCCATTCTGACGTCATCTCCTGCCACATCACTTCCGTCAAGTTGTATTTAAACGCTATGTCACTGTTACAATTTGTCAATTGCTTTTGGGTTTTTGATCATTGTTGCAAATATTTCTTTGCTACGTTTGCTGGACATTATACAGGGTCATTCCCCAACTCTTTTTACTTTGTGGAGATTCTTTATTTACGATAAAGTATAAAACAGCAAAGTATAATTTCTCATTTCTGTATAGTGTTAATAGCTGTTGCAATGCACTTATGATAATATCCACCCCATTTCTGGTCATCATTTCAGTCAATGTGGTGGCACAGTGGTAAATGCTGCTGCCCAACAGATCCGGTGTTTTGAGTGTAAATCTCATGCATGGTCTCTCTTAATTTGTGTGTACTTTCTTCTTGGAACTCCCTTTGTTTTCTCCCACTCCCTCTAAGAGTTGCAGGTTAGTTTAATTCTTATTTCTTTAAAGTGCCCCTTTGCGTATGGGCATAGAAGTGAGCCCTGTGGTGTACTGGCACCTTTTCCAGTCCTGCTTCTAGCCATGCCCTGCAGGTTTTTGCCATTCTGAATTAGATTAAGCAGGTTTGTTGCATTAAGTTACAAGGAATATTTAGTAAAAATTTTAAACATTAACAATTCATTTACTTTGCTGTCTCTGATCGTATTGAACACCAAAATTATTATTGTCTATATGTCAACACAGTTTACCTTTTGTATATATATTTTATTGTATTTAAAGAACAAAACACAATTACATAACACAGTACAATCAATTTAAAAAAAATAAAATAATCTGTTCAAAGGACAATCCATCAAATTAAACACTCAGCCCTCAGCCAACAGTTTATTTTTTTTAAACCCCACTTTTGTGTCCACAGAAAAATCCTGTATTATTATTGTGAATTTATCTATTTATTAGATTTTGGTATCCAACACAACTTACAAAAATGAACCGTTAATTTTTGATAATGATTTACAGAGTACTTGTGATAGTCTAGAGGTACATATGGTACAGCTGTGGGGTCCTTGATATGCCACGGACCTTTATGTAGCATGCTCACTCGGATACATGTATGACTGTGTGTCAGAATAATGTGCAGCTAACAACTCTTTTTAAACAGAATAACAATTTATATTAGTTTTTAGAAAGCATATTCCATTTACATGCTTCAAAATCTAGTGGTAAATATCGCGTTTTTTACCTCAGGACTTATATTATGGCAGAACTTTGATTGATGCCCTTGCAAGCTTATGAAAACATGAATCATTTATTATCTTTAGATTTCAGCTCTCTAAACTACAAGATGCAGAGTATAAAAATAAAGAAATAACTTATTTATTAGGTAACAGTATGATTTTAGTCTTACATGGATTTGGAAGATTTTTTTTTATTTACCTTGATTATAATTCAGCATTTGGTCTATGGACAAAGTGTTCTGTTTTCTTTTTATTTAATTATATTTGTTTTTGTCAAACTTCAGGTTCTTGTAGTAGAACAGTTTATGCTTTGTCTGCTAGGATTAAATTGCATTAGATGCATACAGGAGGCGCTACTTGTGTGATATACAACCTAACCAGTGCTTTTGTGCGTTAGACTTAAAGAAAACCTGACTAATTGGCAGACATTGTTAGGCAAGTCTTCTAACAGAGTGCTTTTTATATGGCTATACTTTTATTTATTTATTTCTATAGTACATTTTCATACAAGGAATATACGGTAGCTCAAAGCACTTTATACAATATAAAATAAGAGTTAAAAAAACAGCAAGTTAAAAAAAGATAATTATATATAACTAAATAAATAATATGTAAAAATTCATTTATAAAGAATCAATATGCAGTTAACATAACAGAGATATACCAGCAGGAGAATTCTAATTTGAAGATAAGTTTATTAAGTCCATTAAGATAAGTCTGATCTATGGTCTGATGGCCTGGGAGGACAGAAAAAATAACAGCAACAACAACAAAAGAAAAAGAAAATCAGCAGGGGTTCCACGACAGACCACCCAGCCTCCACTGGGCATTCTACCTAACTAAAAGGTGCTAAAGTCAGTCTTACTATTTTTAATCTTCATTTTAGACAATTTGATGAACTGAGTCTTGTAGACAGTTAGAGTATCTTCTTTCATTCCATCATCACAAGTGGTTGCATAGTACTGTGATCAGGTGGTGGTGGAAACCAAAGAAAAAAGGATTAATAATGATAAAACATCCATGAAGTATATGATATTGCAATGCATATATAATCTTTTAGAAGTAGAACAGAAATTAATTGAGAAAAGCCCAAACTGAAAAAGTGGGTTTTAAATAGTCTTTTTAAAAATTGATCAGTGGCATTAGCCTGGCGCATCTTTATCAGTAAAGTATTCCAAAAGTTTTGGTACATAATAGGAAAAGGCCACCTCACCACTTCTTTTATGCTTAGTTTTCAGTATAATAAGCAAACCAGTGTTAGACAATGTGAGGTTACGACTGGGAGTGTAAGGGGACAGGCTCTCCAAAATATACGAAAGAGCAAGATTATTCAGAGCTTTATATACCACTAGACATTAAGCCCGTTACAATAACGGGTGCTAGAACAGTAGTGCATAAACATTAGTAGGAACAGTCTATATGAAATGGCAAGGGACCTTGACCTCATTCTGTTTCCTGTAAGACAGTAATACTGGCTTTGATCTCCGTAATATGCCTTTAATTTTCTGTCACAACAGTGGGCAATCAGCAGAGTCTCCGCAGCAACTGATGTAATGTGTGGCGTGCAGCTGATAATCGTGCCTGTGGCGTCTCCCCAGCAAGTACTGTGCAGTTCCCCAGCAAGTATTTTAATCTGTGCTGGCGTGCAGCTGATTATTGTATGTGTTGCGTCTCCCCAGCAATGGATTTTATGTGCGCGGCCGCGACTACGCAATCAGCACTCTCTCCAGCAATGATGTCCTTTATTTGCTTATCATGCGTGGCCGTGGCTAGGCCATTCACTGTGTGCCCAGCTTCCAGTGTGTGTGCATCCATGGTGCCGTGCGCATGCACAGGGTACGGTGCGATGCACAGCGCGGCCTCGTGCATGCACACTTCACCAGAAGACACACGCACACACACAGACACCCTGGACGCACACAGGGGTTTTATTAAAGAAGATTAGCAGTATTTTAAAATCAGTTCTAAAGGACACAGGTAACCAATGTATCAAGGTTAAAACCAGTGAGATGTGTTCAGATTTTCTTTTGCTGGTTAAGATTCTTGCTGCTGCATTTTGAACTAACTGCAACCCGCTGATGTCTTTCTTAGGTAGTCCTGTTAGGAGAGCATTGCAGTAATCTAGTCAACTAAAAACAAAAGCGTGAATTAATTTTTTAGAATCTTACAATGTTATCATTTAAGTCTAACTTATGCCATATTTCTTACGTGAAAAACTGCAGTCCTAGAAATCTGGTTAATATGTGGTTTAAAGTTTAGATTAGATCCGTCCATGATCATACATAAGTTCCTAAATTCAACTTTGACTTTGAGTGCCAAGGGGTCAGTTTTATTTCTGAGATCTTCACTATTTCAATTTTTCCCAACAATTAAAATTTCTGTTTTTTTTCCTTATTTACCTTGAGGAAAAGGCTATTCATCCATTCAGTAATACCAAACAGACATTGGATCAAATGGTACAGAGAGACAGGATGATCAGGTGCTATAGATAAGTAAATCTCTGTGTCGTCTGCATAGCTGTGGTAACTCATCTTGTGTTTTGGGATAATCTGGCTAACGGAAGCATGTAAATTGAAAATAATAGTGGGCCCAGAATAGATCCTTGTGGTACCCCATATAAAGGTTCATGGATCCTTGAACCACAATCACCATAACTGATAAAAATGCCCTGTGTGTTAAAATGACTGAAACCAATTTAGAACATTACCAGAGGGACTTACCCATTGGCTAAGACGATTAGTAAGAACACTGTGGTCTATGGTGTCAAATGCTGTGCTCAGGTGTAAAAGAATGAGAACAGATGTTAATGTAGCCTGCGTCAGCCTTAACCCACAGGTTATTAATTACTTTAACCACTGCAGTTTCTGTATCGTGATTTAGTCTACAACTTGACTGAAACTTATGAAGAATGATGTTGTTTATTCAAGTAATTATTTAACTGGTTAAAAGCAGCTTTTTCTAGAATTTTACTTTAAAAAGGCAGGTTAGAAATAGGCCTAAAATTGTTAAAGACAAAGATTATTTTTCTTGAGCAGGGGTTTAACTATAGATGTCTTTGGAGAATCTGGAAAAACCCCAACATGCGATGAGGAGTTAGCTGTATCAAGTACACTCTCAATGGGCACATCGGAAACTTCTTTAAAAAGGCATGTTGGCACTCGGTCAAGGGTACAAGTGGAGGGTTTTAACTGAGTAATTATTCAATGACGTTCAAGTGAATCTATTTTAGTGAAGGAATTACTGTAAGCTCACTATAGTGAGCATGACAAGGTTCAATAGGGATGTATTATATTACATTTAATATTGTTTATTTTGTGATTAAAGAATGCTGAAAGAAACTTTGTGATGGAACCTGGGGCATCAGTGAACCCCAAACCCCTAAACACAATCACACCAAGTCCTGGGTTCAAATAATGGAAGGTTTATTAAACAATTCCTCCACAAAGTCACACAAGCACAAACACATACCTCTCCTATTAGATAGATAGATAGATAGATAGATAGATAGATAGATAGATAGATAGATAGATAGATAGATAGATAGATAGATAGATAGATAGATAGATACTTTTTTTTTTTTATTACCACTGCACTGCCCTCCTCCAGTTGGGTGTTGCTCCACATCCTCCCAGATCCAAGTCACCTGGATAAGGGAATGCAGTCCCTTTTTTTACAGACCTGGGCGTGCTTCCGGTGCCAAGATGGAAGCACTTCTGGGTCATGTGAAAGTCCGTTACAGCAGGAAGTTTGTCTCCCTGTAACGCCCTCTTGTGGCACCCAGAGACCCAAGCAGGACTGCCCTGCCAGACTACATCTCCCGGCATGCCCTGCTGGCTTCCCACTGGGAACCGATATCTGAGGCCGCTGTCATCTAGCATGTTGGGTGAGTAAAAAGCCCATGGGGTGCATGGGATTTCTCAGTTTTTTTATTTTTTATAAATTTGCAAAAATCTCAAGTAAACTTCTTTCATGTTGTCATTATGGGGTGTTGTGTGTAGAATTCTGAGGAAAAAAATGAATTTAATCCATTTTGGAATAAGGCTGTAACATCACAAAATGTGGAAAAAGTGATACGCTGTGAATACTTTCTGGATGCACTGTATTTGTAATTGAAAGCTGTGGCTTAAAAGTGCTGCCCGCTCCATTACTGTGTTACCCTGATATTACACATAGTGTGGTAATGATTATTATTATTAAAACCCCTAATAAGAATACTTCTAGGGTATTTTAAAGAAATTGCCATTTAAAACAAGCTGACCTTAATAAAAAGTGCTTTTTACTAATCATTCTGGGTATTTTCGATTGACAATTCGTCTGTGACATTGAGACTTTATTCATTTCAGTGGACAAAATCAACACCTCTTTGTGAAGCTTTCTAATTTGAAATTTCCAAGCTACAAGGAGAAATAAAGCTGGTGCCATGCAATATTATGAGAGGAACAGACAGTAAATATGCCTTTTCAATTTAGGATTTGTTCCACTTTTAAACACTTCATGGTTGGCAGATGTCATTTTAATGCTACAACAAAAAGGTGAACAAATAATATAACACTTTGAGAAATGCAAGTGAAAAAAGAAACAAAGTCGTATAATTACTGAATAATCACCAAGTGTAAATTTTGTTCTTTACTTAGTGTAGTATCTGTTGATTCAGCCTCATGGACGTCACTGATACAGCACAATGGTTTAGTAAAGAAACCATATTTTCTTTTCAACTCAGTAATGAAATGTATCCATCAGCTAGGAGGACGCTGCAGAAATAACCTTGAAGGCCATGCAGAGTTAAAATTGCACGAACGTATTTTGATAACATTTTGTAACCTTGTTGTACTTTCTTTCTAGTAGTAAAATATCTGGGCTGAAAAACTGAACAACACAGCCTTGAATCGGCCTTGTGAAGGAGTGCCTGACTGGGAAGGGCAAGAGACCACCAGGATATCTAACTCTAACCCTTACTAATGATGTTGCTCCTCTTAAAGTATAGGCAACAGAGGGGCTTCACGTTGCCATGTCGTTCCCCTTATAGAGCAGGCACTGGAGTAACTGGTAGACTAGCTGTTTGGAGGTGCAGGGACAAACGGGTTAACTACAGGGAATCCTAGCTTGAAAACAAAAATAGGGCTGAGCCTGGAACGTGGCTGGAAGTAACATCATCGTGCCATTAAAAGCTGTATGGTCAGATGAGCAGCTGCATCTAGAAGAGACTTAAGGCAAAGGCGCAGTGACGAGAGAAAAAGGCAAGGGTCTAAGAGCGAATAACAGAAAAGCGTGACAAGAGATATGAAAGGGTACTTAGGTGGTACTGTCATGATTAGGATGGCGATTTTGATTTTTTGTGACTGTTCCTTGGTCTTTTGGCCTTGGTATCCTTTGTAGATGCCACATGGGCTGGATGGACATCCTGGCCAGGAGAAGGGAGGAAACAAAAGGGATGGACGGACAGCTCACTAGGAAAGAAAGACTTCTCTGGAAGCTTTTTATTCCTCCAGCACGCCAGATGGCAGCAGCCCCGGATGTCGGTGCCCCCTAGGAAACCAGCAAGGCATGCCGAGAGATGTAGTTCGGCAGACTACTGGAGTCACTGGGGCCATGAGAGGGCGTTGCAGGGAGACAAGCTTCCTGTTATAATGGACTTCTGTGTGAGCCAGGAGTGCTTCCATCGGGCAATCACCCTGGCACCAGAAGTACTTGCAGGTCTGTAATAAAAGGGACCACACTCCCTTATCCAGGCGAGTCGGAGCTGGGAGGTAGTGGAGCAACGCTTGAGTGGAGGAAGGTGGTGTGGTAGGAAGGAAGTACAGTGGAACCTAGGTTTGCGAGCATAATTCGTTCCGGAAACGTGCTCGTAGTCCAAAGCACTCGTATATCAAAGTGAATTTCCCCATAAGAAATAATGGAAACTCAGATGATTTGTTCCACAACCCAAAACTATTCATATAAAAATGATTAATACAAAATATAAAGTAAAAATACATAAAACAAATTAACTTGCACTTTACCTTTGAAAAGAATCATGGCTGGTGTGAGTGAGTTTCTAAACTCTTGTGGGATTGCACCCAATGGGATGACACGCGGAAGAGCGTCCCAAAGCAATCGCAGTCTCCCAGCGCTGTAGCAGTTCTCCGTAAAAGCGAATCCGAAAAGATCGCGGACATGCTATAAGCGCCTGCCGTCAATGGGTGATACAAGGAACAAGGAACATTATAAATGTGCAGGGCCCTGCCTGACTGCTGTGTCTGTGTATAAATAACCGCGCTGTTGCTGTTTCAAGCTGAATAAAGCTTGTGTTGCTGAAGTACTGAGACTCAGCTTCTTGCTTTAGGGTGCAAGACAGGGACTTGCATGTCACAGCACACACACATACACACTCACACACACACACACACACACACGAGTGCGCACGAGCACACATACACATACACACACATACACACACACACGAGTGTGCACGCGCACACAGTCACAATGCTAATGCTGTAGTAAACAGTATACACTCGTACGGATGTTGACTATATGAGTGAGGCACGCCGACTCAGACGGAGAATAGCAGACGATTGCCCACAATCCCGCAGTGAGAGAGAGAGAAGAATAATCAGCTCAGTTGTGATCACATGACGCTCAGCAGACAAAGCGTATACAGCACATACTACTCGTACTGTAAGACCTCGCTTGTTTATCAAGTGAAAATTTATTAAAAATTTTTGCTCATCTTGCTAAACACTCGTAAACCAAGTTACTCGCAAACCGAGATTCCACTGTATTATGGTGAGAAAAACTGTTTTGTGCTTGTGTAACATTTTTGGAGGTATTTATAATAAAAACCTTCCATTATTTGAACCCAGGACTGTGCTTGTTTGTTCGTATTGGGGTTTGGGCTTGCTGGCACCCGGGTATCCATCACACCCTGCAGATTTTGTTTTTCTCTCCAGTTTAACTTGAGTTTTTTTAAGTTTTTCTGTCCACCCTAGCCATCTTACTTTATCATCTGACTCGCATTTAGTAACATAACAGAACAATTCAATATTTAAGAACTTTATTTCTCTTAATTATACATCTTTCTTAGTTAGTTGTGCTATATTTATGTATCTTTTGTATAGAATTTATTCAGTAATTTTCTTATCTAAATTTAATTTGTCTTTCTTTTGCACGTAACTACTTCTTTGACATCATGTAAAGCACTTTCAGCTATAGCCTTTGTATGAAAATGTGCTCTAGAAATCAATTTTGTTGCTGTTTAGAAAATTTTCGAACATCGCTTCCAAAGTTTCCAAGACCAAGGAATCTGTTAGTTGTATCTATTTTATACTACAAAGTTTTTTTAATGAGGTTGAAAATGAATTACATTCTCCTGCGGTGTTATATTGTTTCCTTAATGGACAGCAAAATTTTTTGTTGACTGTTGCTCTACAGTTACCAGTGTATGATGCGTGATGTCATTAGCTCATCTGTATAAAGGTCAGTGTGTGCATTCCCTCGATCGTCTAAGATTTCAGATTCCTGTTAAAAGAAAAAAGAAAAACTTTAATGATCATTCTTGTTAGTATATTCTAAATACAAATTTTTCTTCTGTCCTTTGACTTTGTGTAGCATCTGCTTGATTTGGCTCTGATTGCATGTTCTCTTTTGGCTACGAACAGAGACAGAGTCCACCTGTTTTTTTTTAGGTCTAGCCAACCTTCTGGCAAAAGTGGATGTGCGCAACCTCAAGGATGTATTAAGTGGAGATGTGCATCTGTTTGAGAAATTGAAATGAGAGTCAATTTTTAAATCTCAGAAAAACTTTTGCCAAAAACTGAAGCACTAAACTGTAAATCAAATCGTGACAAGGATAGAGGAGGATAAGGATAGAGTAGTTAGCTGGAAGACTGTCATACTTAACATCATTTTTGAAGGTTTTTATTGTTCGGAACTCATTTAAGTACAGTGGAACCTCGGTTCACGACCATAATTCGTTCCAAAACTCTGGTCGTAAACCGAAGCAATTTCCTCCATAAGATTGTATGTAAATACAATTAATCCGTTCCAGACTATACGAACTGTATGTAAATATATATATTTTTTAAGTATTTAAGCACAAATATAGTTAATTAAACCATAGAATGCACAGCGTAATAGTAAACTAAATGTAAAAACATTGAATAACACTGAGAAAACCTTGAACAACAGAGAAAACTAACACTGCAATAATTTGCGCTATAGCGCTACCAACCGCTGGCTAAAAACACTTTTTTTAATGAGTTTTAAGCACAGGGAAAAATATGAACATTTGAAAAACCATAATTTAAAAAACCACCAAGAAAAGTAACATTGCAACAATGCACGCTACGAACCGATCGCTGTAAACAGAAGTGAAAACAAAATCAAGCCCAGAGCATTCTTTAACTGCTTTCTCTACCTTATGCATCCAGCTCTCTCTCTCTGCCTGTTTGTGTGCGTCTGTCTCTCTCAAGCTGCCTGTGTGTGTGTGTGTGTGCGTGTGTGTGTGTGTGTATGTCACGCTCTCTCTCTCTTGCTCGCTGCACAGGAAATACACAGTGAGAGACTGAACATGTACAAACCGAAAGGGAAACTGGCTTGTTCAAATACCGAGTGTGTGGTCGTGAACCGAGGCAAAAGTTTGGCGAACTTTTTGGTCGTAAACCGACTTGTACATGTACTGAGACATTCGTGAACCGAGGTTCCACTGTACAATAAAACTGTATTTTATTTCACCCAGTGTATCATTTATATAATGCAAGTAACAGATATTCTACCGTAGTTAGTTGCTTTCATCATATCTCACCTCTGGCTGAGATTGAAGTTCTTGGTCTCTTTTGTTCCTTTTTGATTCATTAATTTATATACTTAATATTCATTTTTTTATTTTTGGTTTTATCCATATTTATATGTAGCCTGTATTATGTTCCTTGTGTCTTAAGGGTGGTTCTTCAAGAAGCGGGGATACCTGCCAATGAACACCAGGAACTGCCCTCTACCCTATAAATTGAAGAGCCTTCTGTAGTTCCTGGCAGTTCATTTTGAATGTGCTAGGGAGTGGAGTGTTTTACTGGTGTCTCTATTGCGCTTATTGTGATTTCCTGGATTTTTAAGCCTGTGCTCTGTTTTTGACTTTGCCTGGGGATTCTGTATTGGGTCTGTGTTTGCAGTGGATTGCCTTGCCTTCTCTGGCAATTCCTTTTGGGCTCTATGGAGCTTCTTGTGCTACATTACAGTTTTGTTAAAAATAAATCTTTTATTTTATAAAGATCTTCAAGGCCCTTTTTGCTTCCCCCAGTGGGCAACATTGGAAATATTTATAGGAATTAGTGCTTCTGGGACTCCCATTTCATGACAGCTTTTTGAAGTAGGCCAATTGCAAGGCTTGGTTTGGTTTCTTTCTCTCTCTTTTTTTTATTACTTTGATTTTTGGTTTGACGAGTGTTTTGGTTGCTTGCCTACTAAGAGTAAGGTTGATTGAGGAATGAATCCGTAATCTCGGACATTCTATAAAAATCGTACAGTGTTATAGAGTAAAGTATTTCTGATGAGGCACATAGTGCCATGTAGTGACTTGACATGATGCTCTTGAAATTCAACTATAGAAAATATAAATGTTTAAAACTAAACTCGACGTACAACACGTTGGGATATAGTGTTTCCAGAGATCCAAAACAGAGTTCCGTAATCTCGGACATTCTATAAACATCGTACAGTGTTATAGAGTAAAGTATTTCTGATGAGGCACATAGTGCCATGTAGTGACTTGACATGATGCTCTTGAAATTCAACTATAGAAAATATAAATGTTTAAAACTAAACTCGATGTACAACATGTTGGGATATAATGTTTCCAGAGATCCAAAACAGAGTTCCATAATCTCGGACATTCTATAAACATCGCACAGTGTTATAGAGTAAAGTATTTCTGATGAGGCGCATAGTGCCATGTAGTGACTTGACATGATGCTCTTGAAATTCAACTATAGAAAATATAAATGTTTAAAACTAAACTCGACGTACAACACGTTGGGATATAGTGTTTCCAGAGATCAAAAACAGAGTTCCATAATCTCGGACATTCTATAAACATCGCACAGTGTTATAGAGTAAAGTATTTCTGATGAGGCGCATAGTGCCATGTAGTGACTTGACATGATGCTCTTGAAATTCAACTATAGAAAATGTAAATGTTTAAAACTAAACTCGACGTACAACACGTTGGGATATAGTGTTTCCAGAGATCCAAAACAGAGTTCCATAATCTCGGACTTTTTACAAACATCGCACTGTGTTATAGAGCAAAGTATTTCTGATGAGGCGCATAGTGCAATGTAGTGACTTGACATGATGCTCTTGAAATTCAACTATAGAAAATATAAATGTTTAAAACTAAACTCGACGTACAACACGTTGGGATATAGTGTTTCCAGAGATCCAAAACAGAGTTCCGTAATCTCGGACATTTTATAAACATCGCACTGTGTTATAGAGCAAAGTATTTCTGATGAGGCGCATATTACCATGTAGTGACTTGACATGATGCTCTTGAAATTCAACTATGGAAAATATAAATGTTTAAAACTAAACTCGACGTACAGCACGCTGGGATATAGTGTTTCCAGAGATCCAAAACAGAGTAGCAGTTAAAATGCATTTAACACGATAAAAAAATGTTTGAACAGGGTGTCACAATTCATAATAATCACGGCACCCAAGGTAGCAGAACTGCCTATCCTTGAAAAAGAATTTTTTTCTGCCATGCCCTGTTACTTTGTTGTTTTATTTAACAACACTTTGCAATGCATACATTTAGTGTTTATTTCTTTATTTTTTTATTCTACATGTCTCTACCCATCCCAGTATGTAATTAAAGGCAAATGATCTTATAGATTTCATTATAATCCTTGATAAGGATTTCTTAATTAGATACATATTGCACTATTTGTACAATTTTAAAAATGATGGCACTGCACAGCTATTTCCATTAAGTGGATGCTTTTTTTTTGGAGCTTTAATTGAGAAATGTTTGCCCATCAGCCTATTCGTTCTCAGGGCTTCCAGGTCTCTCTAGCTTTTATTTAACACTAAGAATGCCATTTATAAAATTTTGCCAGTCTTCAGCACATTTAGCATTACATACAGACAGGGTGTTTTTTACACTTTTCTATTTGAGTTCCTTCTGGCAACTTATCAATAATACACATTTCTTACAATCAGCCACTAAATGTTTTATATCTTCATAACTTGTAAAGGCTCATGCACAGAAGGCTTGGACTAGTGCTATACATCTTTCTGCTGTATGTATAAAAATCCTACTTCCACCCCATTTATTTTTTTCATGAATTATTGTTATGTCTAGATTTAATATAATAACACACTGAAATGTAAATGTGGCTGCGACCAGCAGGAATCGTTTCATTGGTACAAACAATGTGGAAAAAAAAAACAGAAAACCATTCATACGAGCTCGGTAGGTGCCATAGACCAGAGTGTCTGAAAATGGTGGAATTATTTTAGAAAACAAATTCCCCCTGGACATTTGGTGACATACAGGAGAGAGGCACCTTCAATGTCTGCTGAACTGAAAACATTTTTATTAGCAATACTGATTCATTACTAGTGAAATACTGTAAGATGTAAAACTTAGGGCTAATGGAGTGAACAATTCAAGTGTATGTTATAGGAGAGCTCGGGAGAAGCTACAGTCCCTAAAAGTGCCATAATAAATTAGTATATTACTGTTAAAATTATTATCAGATTAATTTGGTGGTGCAATGTAAGCATCGCCTCCTAACTGTTTCTGCAGATTGAGTTTAAAATGCTAGTCTAGGATTTTACAATCTTTAATTTTGGATATTGATTTGTGATTTGATTTTATTTTATATGAGATGATTAGCTTTTTCAGTCTATTAGTTTGGTGAAATTTGAATCCTGCAGTATTTTACTTCTGACAAGCAGGTGTTTGCTTAAGAGTGATAGTTAATTTATCATTTACATTTAATTAGGCCAAAATAAAGGAAAAGTGGAAGAGGTGATGCCTTAAACAGGAAACGAGGCAAGCAGTGGATTCAGGAAGTATTCAGACCCCTTCACTTTTTTCATTTTTTGTTATGTTGCAGCCTTGTGCTAAAATCGTTGTCTTTTTCTCACATCGAGCAACACTTCATACCCCAGAATGCCAAACCAAAATCAGAATTTTAGACATTTTTGTAAATTTATTAAAAATAAAAAAAAATCCTGAGATATCTCATTGACAGAAGTATTCCTACAGCAGTATTTGCTATGACATTTGAAATCTGGCTCTGGTGCAATCTGTTCTATTCATTGTCATTGAGATGTTTCTATTTCTTTTTGAGGGCAGTGTAGTGTAGTGGTTAAGGCTTTGGACTTCAAACCCTGGGTTTAAATCCCACTACTGACACTGTGTCCCCTTGAGCAAGTCACTTGACCTGCTTGTGCTCCAATTGGAAAACCAAAAGAAATGTAACCAGTGGTATAAATGTTCTAAGTCACCATGGATAAAGGCATCAGCCAAATAAGTAACTGTAAATGTAAGTCCACCTGTGATCTGTTTAATTGATTGCACCTGATTAGATAAGGTGCACACCCACCTGTCTATAGAAGGCCCCACAGTAGAGCAAAAGCCATGAGGTTTATGGCATTACCTCCAGAGCTTACAGACAGAATTGTGTCCAGGCACAGAGCTGAGAAATGCTACAAAAATGCCCTGCATCTTTGAAGGATCCAAGATCACAGTAGTCTCCATGATTCATAATTAGGAACAACCACAACTCTTTATAGAGCTGTTCATCTGGCCAAATTGAACATTTGTGGGAGAATTGCCATGGCAAGAGAGGTGACCAAGAACCTGATTGTCACTCTGGCTGAGGGCCAGAAAAACTGTGAGGTGATGAAAGAAACTTCCAGAAGGGCAACCATCCCTGCAACATTTCACCAATCTGTGTTTTCTGGCAAAGAGACCAGACAGAAACCTCTTCTCGGTAAAATGCACATGGAAGCCCTCTTGTTTTTTTCAAAAAGACATCTAAAGGATTCTCAGACTGTGAGAAACAAGATTCTCTGGTGTAATGACACCAAGATTACCCCCATTAACATGGTGGAAACCTTGCACTGTTCATCCATGTGCAATACCATTCCAACAATGAATTATGGTGGTGGCATCATGCTGTGGAGTTGTTTGTCAGCAGCAGGGAACTGGTGACTAGTTAGGGTTGAGGGAAAGCTAAATGGAGCAAAGTACTGATATATCCCTAATGAAAGCCTCCTCCACATTGCTCTCTGTTTGGGCCAAAGGTTCACTTTCCAACAGGACAATGACCCTAAGCACAAACAAAGACAACAAAAGGAGTACTTTGGGGACAACTCTAGAAATGTCCTTGAGTTTTCTAGCCAGACTTGAACCAAACTGAATATCCCTGGAGAGACCTGAAAATAGCTGTACACAGATGGTCTCCATTTTACCTGACAGAACCTGAGGGACCTGCAGAGAAGAATGTTAGAAAATCCTCTAATTCAGGTGTAACAATTTTGTCGTGTCTGACCCATGTAGACTTCAAGATGATTTCGCTGCTAAAGGGAATTCAAGTATGTAAAGATGTAGTGAGGCTACATAGTAATAGCATATTCAATGTATGTGCTCAGTGCGTTTTGTTTCCATCATCCCGTTTGCTGTTCATGATGTGTACGTCAGTTCAGTACTATTTAAACGATCAGAAAGAAAAAGGGAAGAAGAAGAGAGGAAGGAGAAATTTCATTTAACAACAACAAACCATCATTTCCTGCTATTTTTCACATCCATCCATGCAGGCAATTTTTGTAAATTTCTGCTGTAGCAGAATGAGAGCAGCAACAAGCCAAGGAATTAAATAACGGGTTTAATTAACTGCAAGAATCGACTTCTCATTAAGAAACTGGTTGGAGTCAAATTGGTTGGAGTTTGAAGCCCCAATTTCACTGGTGATCTTTTGGCTTGTTTCATGTCTCATTTCTGTTTGGCTGCCATTTAATGAAGAAAAGAATCAAGTCAGAGGACTGAATTCTTAAAACAGGGCTATTAAAATGAAGGGAAAAAAAGTTATTTAGCAGTGAAAAGTGGTCACTGATTAGGAAAAGGGTTAGAATGAAAATCTGCAGCCTCTGTGGCCTTCCACAACCAAAGTTTGACACCCCTGAGATGGAATATTCACCTCTAATGAGCATAGTCTTCTGATCGCCTTGTGTAACATGGGGTACCTTGTCACTTGCAAATGTGCCAGCAACAATACTTTTTATCTGGTAAGTCACATAAATTGCCAAATGCCAAACAACATGCCTCTTGCCAGTCTAAAAATCTTATATACTTCATTTCTTGTAGGAAGAGTCCATCCAATTACTTAGGTGAAACAGGGAAGAGGCTAGCAGAGCATTTCAGGGAGCACATTCAGACCGTTAAATTCAAAGACCTTACAAAGCCAATTGTAGGACACTGCACACCCCTTGATCACACTGGTTTCTATGTTTGTGTTCTTTTACAGAACTTCAAAGACACATTTCAAAGAGAAACAAAAGAAGCTAAGCTCATGCTCAGCCTGGGATCACATATTCGTTCAGGTCTTATTGACTGAGTTTTTCATTTCTCCCTTTGTCTTCTCTATGTATTTCCACACATCTTTCAGCTTTTCCCCTTTCATCTTGACTTTATTCCCACCTTCCTCTCCTATATTTGTTCCATGCTTTTTCCTTTTCAGTTGCATGCCTGATGAAAGCTATAGAGCTGAAACGACAAGTCTTTAATTTTCTTTCCCCTTCAGCATGAAAATAACCACTAACCTTTTTATCCCTTTGTAGATGAACACTGGCCCAGCCCTATGCTCACTCCTATAGACTTGTCATGACATAAATACAGGACTTGTCATAGATGGACTTTATGAGCTTGTTACAAAAGAGTGCATTATTTACATACAACCCAAATACCTTGAGGCCCTTAAGCTGCTCTGTAATTTTAAATATTGTATACTAAGAATTGGCTCACCATAAATCCTCTAGGTGTTTAGATTGGTTATACTGTATTTTGTCATAACTTTTAAAAAGCCTGCTAACACTGTCCTGGTACATACTGAGATCTTTCTAATTAGTCTGAATATTTATGAAAATGGTTGGTTGGAATCACCAGAAACAAGCTTTGAAATGATGTATCTTGTGGCAGCATTTCACAACAGTAGAACAATTTTGACAAAAACGGGTCATTTAGCCGAACAAACTGATCCATCCTATTCACCTGATTTTTCTAAATTATCATTAAGTTGAGATTTCAAGGTTCCTAAAAATTTCCCTGGAATGTACAGGAGAGTCCATCCAACCACTTATCCCAGCAGGTGTTTTTGGTATTGTTGTATGGGCCTTATCTGGTTTCAGATGGTGGATAGGATCCTTAAAGTTATCGGCTTGTTTTCTGTCTTTCTCCATCCTCCCTGTTGGCCTTGTGGGCTTTGACTTGCGCTCCTGGTCATGGAGTCACCAGCCCCCGACCTCTAGGATTCCTGATGGGGTTTTGTTCTGGCCATGGAGTTTATGGCCCTCGTCATCCAGGCTTCTCACTGAGATTTGGTTCAGGCCACTTATACACTCATCACTAACTATAATAATTATCACGGCTTAAGCATGGGTATTGCATTAGTAACCTCCCTAGTGTTAGACCCAAGCACCATTCGGGATGTGAAAATAGGGCTAAAAACATTAGTCTCAAGTGGCAACTGTATAAACACGTCTCATGTAAGTGTTTGACCCAAAGATTACTCAAGCTTTAAAAATGCTAATAGCATTAGTCCTGAATATTACTTGGGCAATGGTATATGCATGTCTTACGTAAGCATCAGGCCCAAGTGTTAGCTGGGCAACAGTTTAGACGCGTTTTCTCCTAGCCTTATAATGGCATCTTGCAAGAAATGTCTTTCAGCAATCCAGAGGTTGCACGCTCTTGACTGTGATACAAGCAGTGATGTTGAGGAGCCTCTGTTCAGCAGTGATGACAAAGCAAGTCTGTCTTTAGTCAGTGAAATTGAGACAGACAGTGTTGTTGATGGATCTCACGTGATGCTCACGTTTGGGTTTCTGTTGCCCCTCCTTCATATAAACCAGCACTACCTTGTTTTGATTATGTGGGGCAGCCAGGAATAAAAGTGAACATTGATAACCAAGATCCACTTACTTACTGGAGGTTATCTCTTGATGATGACGTACGTAATGGAAGGAATTGTTGTTGAGACAAACAGTTATGCTGAACAGTGTTGAGGTGACCGTACACCTAAGCAGTTTTCCCTGTACAAATATATACCACACAAACTACATATTTTGATAGCATCATCATTACTATTATCATTATTCATTTTATATTATTATTATTATTATTATACTTTTTGTACTTCTGATTTAGTATTTTTAATGTTTTACAGTAGAAAGATGAGAATTAAAAAAATGACATTTTTCAGGCCAAAAAAATGCAATGCTTTTTATACATGTTTTTTTGAGGAAAAAATGTAACGCTATGGAGGTTAAGAGAGTACAGTAGATTATGCAGTAATTCTGTAAATCGATTTTAAATTGTAAAGCCACTACAATGTATGCACTTATCCAACAAGCAACTCCTTATTCACTAAGCAAGTTATGACAAATGTGTTCTGAGGTTTTCAGGTAAGGAAGACAACATTTTTGAGGAAAAGTTGTGATACTTTCTACTAGCCGCAGAGAAGTTGAGTAGCATTAAATTTCATGTTGATGGATACATGCAAGTAAGAATTTCACACTTCTCAATACGCACAACCATAAATGCCCCTAATATCCTATAAATCTATTCAACTGAGCTGCAGGTATGGAAGATAAAAATTTATGTATTTATCAGTATTAGCATAAACAGACATAAAAGTAATTAACAGCTTGTAAAACATTAGATTAAGCATAAATTAGAATGTTAAGCAAATAAGATAGGTCAAGCAAATGGTTAACTAAAAAATCAGTCATATTGCATTTTCTAGTAAAAAAGGAAAATTACCAGTATTAAGAGAGGAATAATAAAACACGACAAGAATGACGCACAGAAACTACCTGAGGACAGGATAAGGAGGAATGAGAACACCTGTGTTCAAGGCTAGGAAGCTGAGGAACGATACCACTGACTTAATATAGAAAAAATGGTTCTGGTAGGCACGTAAGAAGCCATCTGGAACAGTGAGTCAGCAGAAACAGCAAAAGGAAGATGATGTAATGGATGGAAAGTAAAATTATTGTATTCATGTATTAGCATAAATATTTATATACAAATATATAAGCATTAACCTTAGTGTAGATACTAATGCAAGTCAGGACTGCCAAGTAAATGATTAAATAAAAGCACATGCCATATTTCTTTTTAAATTAAAACTTAGCTTTGACCACCAAATAGACTAGGATGGGAAAATGACGAGAGGAAATCCATAAATGGAAGAAAGGCCTTGGCCAGTGAAAGAAATAAGCAAAAACAGAAACTAGAGATGAATAATAGACAGTAGAAATACCAGGGGGCCAGCTGCAGGGAAAGTCAGGAGATAATAATGGCTCCCATGAGAACTCGAGGTATCGGCCGGACAGGGGTAGAGGGGAGTCAGAGAAAACAGCAAATGAGCTAAATTGAGCGAGGTCAGAGTGATAAGAAATGACTATATAAGTTTGGAGTCCTGAACTGTTCGGGGCTCAGCTCAATTTGGCCGTATTGGGTTGAGTCCATGCTATTTTTATTCTTATTTTATTGCAATAAAACTATAGACTCTGTTTGCCTATCCTGAGTCTCCTAATAGCCTTCATTTCAGGTAAAAAGCCTTTTGGTGACAATTTTTCGCCACGACACAGGAAAGCCCAGTACCATTACTGAATGCTTTTTAGAAGTTCAGTTTTTTTGATTGGTGTTATAACTGAGGTTTTCCATAATTCATGTAAATTGTGAAAGTCTCTTGAAAGACTGACTGACACACATGCATTAGATCTAGTGAAGTCACTTTCCTGAAAGATTTCAGAAATTTGTAAAATGCAAAGAAATTTAATTAACTATAAGAAGTGAATCATGTAGTCAAAGACTTTGGTGAAAATGAAGGGGCTGCGCATTGAGGATGGATCCTGGGAGCACTTCTCTGTTATAGAGCAGGCAGGGGGATACCAGGGTCCACTACAAGAAGTAGGGCTGATTATGATCCAAGGAGTGTTTTTAGAACTTGGCTGACTACTCCATAGGATATCAGTCACTAAAACAAAATAATGAATAAAGAAAGAGAGAGGCACACAAACTATTGTTCAGTGTGTGATCTCTATAGGGAAAGGCCACATTAAGTCTACTGGTATAAAAAAAATCATCCATTTAAAGTGCACTGATTCTGAGAGTAAACTTTTGAGATTTTCTTCTCAAGAGTTTTCTCTTCTCTACTCAGACTTGTATACGAAATGATGGCCCAATTTTAAAATGCTACATTTCTCTCATTATGGATACATCACACCTGAGAAAAGTATATTGCCTGCAGGGTTTATTTCCCATTTATAAAACTGCTGTAGGTTTTGGGCAGCATGCAAACATTATGGATGGCGCCAGTACATTTTAATCACGTCTATCATCCTCCCAGTGTGCTTCAGCAACATCCAGATGGATAAACACAGATTGGTCATGATGGGGTGTGAGTGATGTATGCACATTGATAGTTGCTTTCACCTGCTCAGCCACCAGATCTAAATGTAACAGCATCCCCTTGGCAATAAAGTGTAATAGTGTCATTTTTCAGTTGACCAGGCTGACTTGCTGCTGTGGTAAATATGAACCATTTCTTTTCTTTGTTTTTTTTTTACTTGGCATTAGAAATAATTATGTATGTTTTTTTCAGCTGTTGCCACTTTTATACATACAGCTCTCATAGACAGAAATTATCTACAATTTAAATACACCCAGAGTGGATCTCATTGTCTTAGAAAAAACATATGTAGATGAGGTAAACATCCGGGTCATCAGATAATGAGGCAGTTACTGCACAGCATACAGTTCCAAATATTTTTTAAGATGGAAGTCACAGGCACAGCATTTAACCAGGGGCAACAAATTTGACTTTACTCTTCTGCTCTCTAGAGAACTAGCCATCAAAATGACTTGCTCAGCAAGCATGAATGTCAACTGCGTATAAGAGCAGCACACAGCTCTACAAATGACCAAGAGAAACCTGCACAGATGTCACCTCTGGACTCATGAGGACTGGTTTTGCATGTGCTGCTGACACTACCATTATTATACATTGTTTAAAAATGTCCTCAGTTTCAGAATCATGGTATACTGAGTGTTTCAGAAGAAACACGGGAATGCTGGTAGGTCAGGGTCAGACATACTATCTTATATTCTGAGACAAACTGAAGAAACGTTGCCTAGCATAAAAACATTTTTTGCCCGTGACATTACACACTAATTGGTTCTTACAGAATGTATATATATATATATATATATATATATATATATATATATATATATATTGTGAGATATGGCCGGCCAGTCATCCCGGCCAATACCCCCAGGCCACTAGGTGGAGTCCTCCTTGCAACGTGGAGATGCCCCGAATTCCAGCAGGGCATCATGGACTATGGAGTTTTAATACACAGCCCTGCTGGATAACGTTGGGGCCGCCAGGAGTTGCTGCAGGGAGGCCCAGAGATTTATATTTTACATATAGCCCATAAGTATTTCCAACTCACAGGGACGGAACAAATGATATTCTTCCGGGTTGAAGAAAAACAGAAGTTTTTACCTGACCCGGAAGTGCTGGATAATCACATGGACTGAGGGCTCAGAAGCACTTCCGCGTCGAGGACTATAAAAGGACTATGGGAAATCCCAGACGGCGAACTGAGCTGGGTGGAAGGGTGGCAACGCGTCTGGGAGTGGAGGATTGGTTATTGTTCATTGATTATTGATTTATTGTATGAGTAGTGTGGAGTGGAGGGTGCTTTGTGCACGTAATTATTATAAAATAAAGAAGTCTTGGACTTGTAACTGGTGTTTGGCGAGGTACCTGAGGGTTCAAGAGGTCGATAACAGCCTTGACTGCTACAATATATATACTAGTCATTTAGCCCGTTACAATAACGGGCGCTAGAACAGTAGTGCATAAACATTAGTAGGAACAGTCTATATTAAATGGCAAGGGACTTTGACCTCATTGTTTTTGTTGGTCGTATTTTTCTTTCTTTCAGCCTTTCTTTTGTTGATGTTTACTTGCTGAGCTGACCGTTCTTTGTGGGCTGCTGCCGTGTATTGTGTGTCTTTAATTTTCTGTGACAGTAATACTGTCTTGTACGGCTCTATTCAATAAGGGCGCGCACAAAAAGGCGAGCTTCAAAAGAGCGACCTCAATTGAGCGCGGCGAATAAAGGCGTTCGTAGATAATTTAGTTCAAATGGCTCTGGAATATGTGAAGAGCAACAAAGGTGCAGATCTTTATTTACGCGCGCCTTTATTCACTGCGCCCAATTGAGGTCGCCCTTTTGAAGCTCGCCTTTTTGTGCGTGCCCTTATTGAAGGATACCGTCTTGTACGTCCGCTGGCTTGTACGTCCGTAATATACCTTTAATTTTCTCTGGCGGTAATACAGGAGTGTGCGTCGGTAATATGCCTTTAATTTCCTCTGACAGTAATACTGGCTTGTATGTGGCTGTAATATGCATTACTGTATTGTGTACCTTAAATTTCCTCTCGCAGTAATACTGGTTTGTATTTCCGTAAAACGCCGCTAACTTTCTCTGACAGTAATATCGCACATCGCACCGTGCCCCGCGCATGCGCACTTCATCAGAAGACACCTACATACGGACACCTGGACGCACATAGGGATTTTATATATATATATATATATATATATATATATATATTGTGAAGGATTGCCGGCTTTCTACTCCGGCCCTCACCCCCAGGCCGCCAGGAGGAGCTCTCCCGACAGCATGAACGTGCCCCGAATTCCAGCAGGGCATCATGCACTCTGTAGTTTATATGCACAGCCCTGCTGGATACCATGGGGGCCTCCAGGAGTCGCTGTAGGGAGGTTGTCGGACTCTTATGTGCCCTATAACCCGGAGGTGCGTCATGATCACATGACAGGAAGAAACGACGTGCCTCCGGGGTAAAGAAGAGTTTTTATATGACCCGGAAGTGTTCCTAGTTGCGTGGACAGAGAGGGCGAAACATTTCCGGATCAGGACTATAAAAGGACTATGGGAAATCCCAGATGTTGAGCTGAGCTGGGTGGAAGGAGGGCAAAGTGTCTGGGAGTGTGGAGGATTATTGTGTATTGTTATTTGATTATTGAATTATTATTGAGTATTGTGGAGAGGAGAGTGCTTTGTGCACAATTATTATTATATAATAAATCATTATTTGGACTTTTACCTGGTGCCTGACGTCTGGTCTGAGGGTTCAAGGGGTCACGGAGACCTTAATCTGTCACAATATATATATATATATATATAGAGAGAGAGAGAGTTAACATATTAACCTAAAATATTATCTGAAATAACTGGGTGAATAATTGTCAAGATGGAGTTATGGTCGAAATGAGTAGGAGATAATGGTGATGAGATGCCAAAGGGTGTTGGTTATGAAGTGGGCATGGATGATAGAGGGGGAGATCATAGTGGAAAAATGCGAAACGGTGTTGTCCAGTAGCATATAAAGGGGTGGCTGGAATATGTAGTGTAAAGTTAGTTCTGTATAAATTGCTGCGCTGTGTCTGGTTTGACGGGTTTTTCGTGAATCAATGCAACTTTCTAATAAAGTCTCACTGAAGCAAAAGGTCCCTGATTAAGAATATTCTATGACAATGAACTGAAAAGTTTTCTCTTGTTTGTCCAATTTCTGATGTTCTAGTGTTGTGTTGGAAAAATAAATGAATAAAAAGGAGCAAGATTATAAGTAAGGAGCATTTAAAAGAAAGATGGGTGGAGCTCTGGACAAAATATCGCACAATCGCTTTATCAGGATATGGCTTCCACACATACTGAAAAATAAAAACATTTCAAATAAATTATCCATAATCATAAATGCAGTTATTTTTAGGGGTTTCTCTGCCAACATGAGACCAGGTGACAGTGCACACTAGGTGGTATCAAGCGACTTCAGAACCTCATCAAGCACTGGAGCTAAAATAGACACAGCAGTAACACTGCAGTACCACTGGGAAAAGCCACACTTCAGACTAGCAGTTTTGTATGACTGCCATTTGCTATCGTGGGCTGCATCAGGAGTGGGCAGGAGGAGGAGTATAGGAACCTAATCAAGGACTTTGTTAAATGGTGCGACTTAAACCACCTACAACTGAACACCAGCAAAACCAAGGAACTGGTGGTGGATTTTAGGAGACCCAGGCCCCTCATGGACCCCGTGATCATCAGAGGTGACTGTGTGCAGAGGGTGCAGACCTATAAATACCTAGGAGTGCAGCTGGACGATAAATTAGACTGGACTGCCAATACTGATTCTCTGTGCAAGAAAGGACAGAGCCGCCTGTACTTCCTTAGAAGACTGGCATCCTTCAACATCTGCAGTAAGATGCTGCAGATGTTCTATCAGATGGTTGTGGCGAGTGCCCTCTTCTACGCAGTGGTGTGCTGGGGAGGCAGCATTAAGAAGAAGGATGCCTCACGCCTGGACAAACTGGTGAGGAAGGCAGGCTCTATTGTTGGCATAGAGCTGGACAGTTTAACATCTGTGGCAGAGCGAAGGGCGCTGAGCAGACTCCTGTCAGTCATGGAGAATCCACTACATCCATTAAACAGTGTCATCTCCAGACAGAGGAGCAGTTTCAGTCACTGTCCACTGACAGACTGAGAAGATCATTCCTCCCCCAAACTATGCGACTCTTCAATTCCACCAGAGGGGGTAAACGTTGAACATTATTCAAGTTATTGTCTGTTTTTTTTTTTAACCTGCATTTTTTATTACTCTTTAATTTAATATTTTTTGCTGCTGGAATATGTGAATTTCCCCCTGGGATTAATAAAGTATCTATCTATCTATCTATTTGCCAAAGGATGTGCCAGAGTCAGAAAGCTGTAAACATCATGGAAAAATGACTTAATGCACAGGCTTCTCACAAGTTAAAAAAATACACAAATATCCCTTTTTGAAGGATGATTTTAAGCTAAAATGATATAAGAAGAAAGGAATTTCATTTCAATAATTAAACTGTACACATTTCAGAGGCCCGCTTTCTGGATTTAATGTACAGTTAATTGTTGCTTTGCCACATTCCAGTTAAGATATCATTTAGTTGCAGGTGTTCCTCGCACTCACACCTCCTGTTTCGTGAATATTCCGGTGCTGGCTACTGCTGATTTCTTCTGAAGGTCATACTTCTTGGGCAAGATAGAATACTAGATGCCGGGCTTCACAAATATAACATTCTTTTATATCCATCCCTAAAAAATCCTATTAGGCTTTGTTCAGATCTTATCTCGGTTCCTGAATTTTCATTTTGATGTTAGCTAGTGGAAAAAAAAAAAAATCAATAAGTACTTTCCTTACATCCCGGATACATCATGTTAGTGCTCTGTTTTTCTCTGTGCTGTTTATGAAGCTTCTTTATCCAACAGTGCAGTGATTAGACAGATTGGAAAACTGAAATTTGGAAAGCTTTGTTGATAACGAGTTCAATTATGAAGGTGCTGATACTGATGAAGTGACAAGATCAAACAGACACACTTTAGCAACAAAAAAACACCTAAAAGGCTGCCCCTTGGGGGCTTTAGATATGCAGAAGTTTTCCAAAATGTTGTCATTATGGTTTAATTAAAAGTCTAGAAACAGCACCCTATTATTTTTATATGTCAATGAAAATATTCAAGGAAGTCACTGAACAAATCTGTCATTTCTCAAATTCCAAATATTGTTGTGTGTCTCTCACTGACCACTCAGTCACAATCTCTTCCCATTTAGCTTTAGCAGTTCCAACACTAAAATCCACACCTCTTGGCTGGCAAACATTAATCTTTATTACTTGACAAACATGTCCTGTCCTTTCACTGTCAAATGTTAGGGATGCTGTCCTAGTACCATGTAGGGCCTCCTTTTGCTTTCAAACCAGCTTCAGTTCTTCCTGGCATAGATTTCCATAAGATGTTGGAAACAGTTCTTTGAGATTCTAGTCCATGTGGACATGGCTGCATCACACAGTCTCTGCAGATTTGTCAGTTACACATTCATGCTGTGAATCTCACATTCTGCCTGAGGTGGTCTTTTGTTGTTGTAGCCCATCTACCTGAAGGCGTGTTGTGCTGTGCATTCTGAGATGCCTTTCTGCTCACCACAGTTGTACAGAGTGCCTATCTGAGGTACTGGAGCCTTTCTGTCAGCTCACACCTGGCCATTCTCCTCTGGACCCCTCTTATGAACAAGCCGTTTCTGTCCACAGAACTGAATGTTTTGTATTTCTCTCACCAATCTGAGACTGCTGCATGTGAAAATCCAAGCAGTTACTGAAATACTCCAACTAGCCTGTCTTGCACCAGCAATCACTGAGATCACATGTTTTCACCTTTCTGGTATTTGACGTGGACCTTAACTGAAACTCCTGACCTGTCCCTGCATGGTCTTATGTACTGCACTGCTGCCACATGATTGGTTGATTAGATAATTGCACAAATAAGCAGGTGTACAGGTATGCCTAATATAGTGGACCCTTGACTTACGAACTCAATTCATTCACGAGGGCTGGTTGTAACTCAAGTTGGTTGTAAGTCGAGACTATTTTTCCCATAAGAAATAATGTAAATACCCATAATGCTTTCCGAACCTCCCACAGCAACACTTACTTAACCTTTTCATAATAAAAAAGGGTTGTATAATGTGCATAATTTACCAAAACACCAATAATTTTTCTAATGTACTAACCAAAAAGTTATAAAAGTGCCTAGCCTACCAGAAACAACAATTTCATACTGTACACACCATTTAATTTGACATCTTTGGGTTGCAGGAAGGGAGGAGGAGGAGAATGAAATGGAAGGTGGTTATTGTTTGGAAGGAGCCTCCTTATACAAATCTTTTCTTTGAAAAATTGTTGAGATGGTGGATTTCGACATGCTGTACATATTAGCGAGATCAGTCACATGAACGCCACTCTCATATTTCCGCACAATTTCCTTCTTCGTTTCGATTGTGATCGTTTTCTTTACCTTCATTACCTTCTCTTCCTTCCTTAACAATTATCGAAATAAATTATATAAATCACTGCACTGAACGAAATTACGTCCACAAACACATGTATCTGGGCTCCGACTGACGCTTACAAACGCTTTCGGATGTTTGTTTACAATCACGCAAGCGGATACACGTGACCGCATTCAGGTCGTAACGCAAGATGTTGGTCGTAAATCAATATAAAAATTTTGGTCGTAAATCAAGTTGTTTGCATGTCAGGCCGGTCGTATATTAAGGGTTGACTGTACTTTGGTCAGTGAATGTATTTTCAATATGTAATGTAATTTTTTTATGTAGACAAATGTGGGTGGGAAGAACTGATTAATGTTAATCAAAAATTCAAGAGATCCCTATGGTGGATAAATAAGGAGCAAGAAAAAAAGATGCAAAGGAAAAAGGGTGTTTGAATTGTATCATCAATTAAACCATATCATTACTAACTGTAGGGTTTATGAGTGTTGTAAATTGTCTCCTTACAAAACTGATTTTTTTGCTATGACAAGGTCATGTCATTTTCTCACCTGTTTAATCCAGACCGGTGTCTCGGGGGGTTGTAGCCTACCCCAGCTAGCATAGGGCACAAGCCATGAGCAGATCCTGGAGAACAGGGCACCAGTCCATCACAGGGCAAACACACACACACACACATCTTCTTCTTCTTTCGGCTGCTCCCGTTAGGGGTTGCCACAGCGGATCATATTCTTCCATACCTTTCTGTCCTCTGCATCTTGTTCTGTTACACCCATCACCTGCATGTCCTCTCTCACCACATCCATAAACCTTCACTTAGGCATTCGTATTTTCCTCCCCCCCCCCCCCCCCCCCCCCCACATACTAAGCCCAATTTAGGGCCTATGACAAGATTCTATTAGGAAACCTTAACTAGGAATCTTTAGTACTTTTACGGAGCTAAAAACGTTTTGGGAAGTTTTCATTCGTTTAGAACAGAGGTCCTCAATCACAGTCCTGGAGGGCCGCAGTGGCTGCAGGTTTTTGTTTGAACCCGGTTGCTTAATTAGAAAGCAATTCTTGCCAATATTTTAATTTCATGGCTTGTTAGTGCTTTAACTCTGCTATGTTAGGTCATTCTTATATCTGAGATTTTCTTCCCTTTCTAAGGATATCATCCAAATGATTTGAAGGCTAAAATGGATGAGTAGTTCTCAGTCCTTCACTTTTTTCTCTTCACTTTCCTTCCAAGTATTTAATTAAACCCAATAGTGCATGATAAATACACACAGAGGTGTAAATGGTAACAAGCTAAATGGAGAAATGCTGGTCTCTTTTGTCATTTGCATGTTATTGCTAATTAGGAGCAATTAAAAACCAAGACTACATCTGTTTAAGACTAAAATAAGCAATAAGGGTTCAAAATCTTAATGAGCGAGACAACTAAAGTGAAGCAGAAGTGTTACTTGAGCAATAAGGGAGTCTTATTAAGCAATTGGGTTGGAGCAAAAACCTGCAGCCACTGCGGCCCTCCAGGAATGTGATTGAGGACCTCTGGTTTAGAACATTTCTGACCGGGATTGATAATTTTTCCTTTATTAGGAAAATTGCTTATTATTATTTTACAGTCCTCATTTCATGCTGTTATTTCATGAAGTCTGTTTCTGAGATGCATCCTGGTTGCCAGTGGTGTGGTTGTGGTCCTGGGTGTTGCAATGTTTGATATCATTAGCGTGATGCATTAATCCACAGGTGTCGAACTCCAGGCCTGGAGGGCCACAGTGGCTGCAGGTTTTCATTCTAACCCTTTTCCTAATCAGTGACCAGTTTTCACTGCTAATTAACTCCTTTTCCCTTCCTTTTAATAGCCCTGTTTTTAAGGATTCTGTCCTCTGAATTGATTTGTTTCTTCATTAAATGGCAGCCAAACAGAAATGAGACGTGAAACGAGCCAACAGATGACCAGCTAAACTGGGGCTTCAAACTCCAACCATTTTCGTAATGAGAAGCCAATTCTTGCTATTAATTAAACCCGTTACTTAATTCCATAGCTTGCTGCTGCTCTCATTCTGCTACAGCAGACATTTCCCAAAGTATTGATTTTCTGTTTCTGATTATTGACCTGAGAAATCAACCTTACCGAGAACCTCACCTTTCTTTTTGTTCAGATAATGTGGTTAGCTGGTCACCTGTTTTCTCATTTTGTCTCTCATGATTGGCTGCTAATTAAGGAAATAGAAAGAACTAAGGGGTCTGAGTCGAGTTAATTAAATCTGAGGCAAAAGAAGTTAATTAGCAGGAAAAACAGGACACTAATTAAGAAGGTGGTTAGAATGAAAACCTGCAGTCATTGCGGCCCTCCAGGACTGCATTAATCATTGACGGAAGGCTCTTCTCCTCCTCCATGATATGGATAAAACTATAAAAACAAACATTTGTTTTTTTGCTTTTCTGGTTCTTGAAAATATTGCTATTTGTCTTGACTGCAAGTTCATTTTGTGGTTAAGACGTTGGTGATTTTGATCTCTTTGCCTTCTCGGTAATGTCCATCTTTTGAACTTGACCTTGTTTCATTTTCCATTCCTGAGTATAGCCATCTTTCCTCCGTGTTCAGTTCCTGAGCAGACAGTGATTAAAAATGATATTAGGAAAGGTGGAATAGCAAGTAATCTAGGATCAACTAAATCAGTACACAAGGACTTGGGCAGAAGACAGACTTGTGAGAGACGATATTTAATGTAAGTAAATGTAATGCATAACATGAAAGAAGGAAAAATGTTAGATTTGAATACACAATAGCTGGATTAACACTTCCAAATACAATTTATGAGAGGAAACTGGGTGTTGTACTGTAGTGGGTTTGTCTTTCCTGCTGTAAAATTAACGTAACCTGCACATTTTCTGATACAAGAGGAAACCCGAGTACTGATGAAAATCTCATTGAGATGCGGGACTAAGAATATAAGGCAGCGGCACTACCAACTGTAATCTTTCTCCACCCTCCAGAAGATTTATTTTTTAACATTTTATTGGTTTTAAAGATTTTCTTACAATGGGCAAATTACAAATCAGTAAGACATACAGTACTACATCTTATTCAAATCAAATCAGATGCCCACTCTGCTACACATCTACGGTACAGAGAAAAGAAAATTATTTAATACGAAGTAATCACTCAGAGATGTTGAAAAAAATCCAGAAGATTAGCAATGGTTCAGCATGTGTAATTAACTAGTGACAACATTAATAAATTGATTGTGAAGAATCAATTCTTTTCTAAAACCAATTTAGGAAAGGCTAGTTTAATTTGTGGATGACATGCAGTGTTTGAGGATCTTACTTTGCATTCTGTTCTTGCGTTTTAAGTGTCTTTGTATTATTCAAAGTGAAGTTTTTCTAGAATCGCACATACTTGATTACAGCAGTTTTTTTAAATACAGTCTTTATCCATTTCTGAAAAATAAGTCAGAAAAAGAAAATCGAATGACAAAAAATGTCCCATTATTTTAAAAGGGAAAAGAAATGTGTTCCCAGCCCTTCAGAAAACTCTCTTCCAGCTTATTTTGTTACCCATCTTATTACACTTGCGGAACAAACAGTCCCTAGCTTAATGTTACTCGATTTTTAACCTCTTTTGTAAGTCGCTTTCAATAAAAGTGTCTGCCAAGCAAATAAATATAAATGTAAACTTCATCACATCTGATTTATACCCCAATATAACCATTAATGCTTGATTTCTCCATGATATAAAACACTTAATTCATCAGCTACCCAGTGTGCTAATGCCATGTTGACAACTTCCCATTAGGATTATTAAATTCTTAAATACTGATGACTGCATGTGCCAATTGGGTGTAGTGCCCAAATACCTATCTATTATACAGCAAAGTCATAGACCATACACTATACAATACAATTTATTTTTGTATAGCCCAAAATCACACAAGAAGTGCCGCAATGGGCTTTAACAGGCCCTGCCTCTTGACAGCCCCCCCAGCCTTTACTCTCTAAGAAGACAAGGAAAAACTCCCAAAAAACCCTTGTAGGGGAAAAAAAATGGAAGAAACCTTGGGAAAGGCAGTTCAAAGAGAGACCCCTTGGTTGGGCGTGCAGTGGGTGTGAAAAAAAAGGGGGTGAATACAATACAATACAATACACAGAACAGAACAAATCCTCAATACAGTATAAAAATAAAAATTTTACAAGTACGGAGCAGAATTTAACAGTAGATGATATCAGATAATATGATTTGTTTAGAGTCCTGGAGACCTCAGCCATCAAGCTGCCTCCCCCATTTGGCCATTCCACAGCTGAAACAGTGCTGGACCAGCCAATCCAATGAAAGGACCCGTCTTTCTCACGATTCCTGCGATCCTCCATCAGAGATGACTTTACCTTAGGCAGGCAAAACAACTTGGCAGGTGGGCCGTGGCACCAAGTGTCACATTTGAGTACCGAGAAGAGAAACAGAATAGGTGAGGGTGAGTAACAAATTATAACTATCACGTTACTTATGTTTTAGTGCTAATGACTAACAACAGAGATGCAGTCTGTACAGTTAATGAGCAGCTCTAGTCAGAAATATTTCTAAGTGAAATATTCAGAGTATTTGTTTGCTCTTCATTATCTCCCAATATGAAGATTCAAATTCACTAGTGTCCATTACAGGCCTAGTGGATTTTTTTGGTGACTCAATAGCTTCTCATTGAGTACTGATGGCTGAGTGAGACATCTTCTTCTGTTGTGGTGAGGAAAAGAAACTTGCTGGTTAGTAGCAGAGGGTTCTAAAAGTGGGGATGAGCTGGAAGGCAAGTACACATCAGCTATCACTGACACCGACCACTCACAGTTCGGTCTCATTTAGAAGTCTTCTTTTAATGAATCTTTGCTTGGCCACAACAACTCTAGGTCAATTTTTCTGTAAAGAAATAGGTTTTATTACCAATTCACAAGAGAATTATCAGTGCAGTGTGAAGTAAAATGAGCCATTAGCCTTTGGCTTCGTTATGAATTCCTCACTGGCATTTTTTGCAAGTTAAAAATATGACTCAAAACTGAATATTATCTATATAAACAAATTCAAGTGATTGTAAATAAGGAATCTAATGACTTTTTTTGCACACATGCCAGTATTGATCCGGTGTCTTTTAAGATCTGTCACTTCTTGCTGTGTATGTGAGGACTAGCTTTACGCAGAGAGATACAGTCTGTTTCCTGTAAATGATCATCAAATAGTTTAACAGAATATGGGGACCAGTCTTACGTGGTTCTAGTTACTGTTGACTGTCTGTAATCTCAAAGGAGCCTAACCCCAGACAAAAATGCATTAGTGGAAAAATGATATCAGCATCTCTCAGACACTGTACTCAGTTATCATTTCCTTTTCGTTTGCAAAAGTTCTATATTGAAAAAGGAAGACAAATCAGAAAACTGGAATGTACAGGTACATGAAATTATACAGTGGCCAATAATGTCCCCAGGAGTAGAGCCAGCAACCTTTGAAAGTCTTTTTATGGGCACTCTATGTTTAGTAACACACTGAATAACACCGCTAGACCACAGTACATGACTTCTTCTGTATCTTGGGGGAAGATTGGGGCCATTCTCAGGCTCTGAATAAGACCAATGAAGCCCAAATAAATGGAAAATAAATGTATGTGCACAAAAATATACACAAGAAAGATTATATAATAGAAAGAAAACACCACGTACAACAGAACAAAACCCTGCAAGCCAAAACATCAACCCCCTGTAGCCCTGGTAAGCTTAACTAGCCAGGCTACTGGCATATCTAGCTGTGGGGTGGCTGATAAACTGCTCATCTGGAAAAGTCTCACAACTGCCCGTGCGTATCACTCAGATCATTGTATAGTGGTTCAAGATTATTAATTTAATATGCAGTGTCTACCACTACTAGTTTGGGAGTTTAATTCTTCTAAATAAAATTTATGATAACCAATTATTTCTTTCTAGCTCTTTTAAGTCCCACAAACAATGCTTCAACATTAAACAGATCAAATGTAAAAAGGCTGAGCTATGTGATGTTCAATTATATACAAATAACAAAAGAAAAAATACTGATATTTACAAGGGCTACATTTTACAGTCTCAGTACCAGCTGGATTTTTAACTCTTTAGAAAATCTTCAGCTTATTCCAAATAGATAGATAGATAGATAGATAGATAGATAGATAGATAGATAGATAGATAGATAGATAGATAGATAGATAGATAGATAGATAGATAGATAGATAGATACTTTATTAATCCCAGGGGGAAATTCACATATTGAAATACATATTCAAATATGGACCACGAAAGGCACACACATTTCAGCTCACTGATTTGCTTCCACCTGTGTCCGTTATGGTGATTGTTGCAAGTCTTTCTTGCAAGTGAAAGCAATCATCTGTAGGATAACTCTGATAATCTTGAATATCTCTCAATCCTCTGTTGTCCAATTCACAAACCTCCATTTTACGTACTTCTTGTTTTATACTCTTTCTCCTCTAAGTACAAGTAAAGCTGTTCTGTCCTCTTAAAGTCCACTTGTAGTGGACTGTCTTTTTTTCGACTGTTTCATGTTCTGATGTCAACATACAGAAATCATTATTTTTTTAACAGCTTACAATTCCTAAGTAAATAAACGCAGCTCCATTACGACTGGTTTCTCTTTCCTCCCAACAACTGAACGTTTGTCCAGGTCTTCCCTTGATTCCAAGTTCATCTTTCCAATGAACAAGATGTTGTACCTACTTCCAGAGCAATAACCAGGAGGACTACCAAGGTCAAGATTGTGTTTTGGATGCCCCCGAGTCTTCTGTTCAGAGCTCCTTTTAGTGACCCCCCAGTGCTCCTAAAACCTCAAGCTATTTAAAAGGCCAGGACCCCCAGTATGGTTCCATTCACAGTACAGAGAATCTACCCTTATCACCACCTATTGAACCTGAAAGATTCCAACACACAACCTACATTTCCCCACTGTTTGGCTCATACATCTGTACCTCTATAATAATTATGTATTAGCAGTGTGTTAGGATGGCCTCCATTTTATGGTTGTGGCATAACAAGAAACCTCTGTATTAATAGAACCCATTAGTTCTGTCAAAACCCGGTGTGGTCCTGCTCCATTGTTAACCAACTGAAAATGAACAGAATGTTAAAGTTAATGTACTGTTAGCTATCACTCATAAAACAGTTGGAGGACTTGTTTATTAGGACTAGTGGAAGAAACTCTGAGACAAAATAAAAAAGATCCATCATACCACGTGTATAAATACTTTGAAAGGTTTACCCTAGAATGGCGATTTTTACTGTCACTTGCAAAAGACGATATATATACCGTATATACTCAAGTATAAGCCAACCCGAATATAAGCCGAGGTACCTAATTTTACCTACAAAAACTGGAAAAACTTATTGACTCGAGTATAAGCCTAGGGTGGGAAATGCAGCAGCTACTGGTAAGTTTCAATAATCAAAATAAATACCAATAAAATTAGTATACATTAATTTAAATCTTTAAAAAGAAGCCCGGTGCATTCTTTCACTGCCTTCCATACCTCATGCGGCCAGCCCTCTCTCTTGCGGTGGGCGCACATGCGTGTGTGTGTGTGTGTGTGTGTGTCTCTCTCTCTCTCTCATGTGTGTATGTGTGTTTGTGTGTGCGTCTGTCTGTCTGTCTGTCTCTCTCGTGCTCTCTCTCGCTCGTAGCGGGACCCGACTCGAATATATGCCGAGGGTGACGTTTTTCAGCACATTTTGGGTGCTGAAAAACTTGGCTTATATTCGAGTATATACGGTAAGAGGTTAGCTATTCCTAGTTTAATATTTTATGGTTAATTCAAAAATGCCAACCATGCTTGGTGATATCAAAAAAAGACAAAACTGTTAACATTGAAAAATGTCTTATATTTTATTAATTGTATTTCATTCTTGCTGCGGTGGGCTGGCGCTCTGCCCAGGATTTTTTCCTGCCTTGCGCCCTGTATTGGCTGGGATTGACTCCAGCAGACCTCCGTGACCCTGTAGTTAGGATATAGCGGGTTGGATAATGACTGACAGACTGACTGATTTCATTCTTGATTCTTGAATAAATATTGTGTGTAAAACAGATTAAACTAATGACCACAATTATCATTTAAAATGATCTTAATGTTAACTACAGACCAGCTTAAGAGTAAATTAAATTCCCTTACAGGTAATATGAGAACATTCTATGGGCGATCCTGTTTGAAAAACTAATTTATTTTTGCTTTTCAACACAAGAATATAAATACAACTGAATACTTAGAAAAATATCCACTCTCCACTGATAAGGAATCTTAAAAAATGACTTACCAAAGCTTAGATTTCCACTGTTTTAAATGTATCACTTGCACACTATAGAGGGCAAGACCCATTTTCAACTGAAGCAATTACACTATATATGATCTTTAACCTGGCCAAGACATAAGTATTTATACAGTATCTAAAACAAAACTGACATGATAATAATTCTAAATATCTATGAACAAAAAGATTCCCAAACCTCTCATGAGAAATATTATTTATATACACCGCACTTTTGCAAACAATATAAATGTCTATAACATTTCAAAATGACACTTAACAGTAAATATTAAAATATGACATTTGTTAACAGTTATAGCAATAGAATGAATGTTTTGTGAACTCCACAAATGTTAAGGAGAAACTAAGTAAGGTGGTTGGGTCATGTGGAGCAAAAGTCTGAAGATTATTGGATGAAGGGGTGCACCAAGATGGAGGTGGAGGGGATGTGGTTGCAAATGATGAGGGACAGTCAGTTAACATGACTAAATTTTAAAAAATTGCTCTTCAACTGATGATGATGATGCTAATAAATAGAAAACAGCAAGGTAAGTCAGTTTTCAATAAGAGGCAGACAATTCCTTAGATTAGAAACCCAATCGACATCGACTTTATAATGACAATTCAAAAGACAAGAAATTTTCAGGCAAACACACATATGGCAAATAAAATCGAGAACTGTTTCGTCCTAAGGAATTTTTGCAACGTTGTTACTTGTAGGAGGTACAAATAAAAATAATAAAACAACCAATGGCAGAAGCAGATCTAGTATGAAGGTGTTCTTGGTGCGTGTCCAGGGTCCCATGATGGCAAGGGATCTTCTTACAAACACACCAAAAACACACACACACACACTTAATGAAGTGATCGATCCTTGTGATAAAATCAAACATTTAATGACGCAGTGTGTGCATGCTGCATTTTTAAAAGTTCATTAAGGAGCTAAGCCACCCAGGGGCCTGTGAGGGCTCTCAATTTGGCCCTGACCAATGGCAACAAAAACTTTCAACAACTGGGGAAGGATTTATGTTACTCATCATTTTTCTTATCTTGAATGCAACAGAAGTAACAGAAGTTATGCAGCATTTCCAAAATTATTACCAGACTTCTTTTTCACATGATACTAGCCCTAAAAGCAGATGAGCCACTCTCTCTCTCTCTGAGGAGCTGAAACTTACAATCTCTCCTTGCTGAAATTCACAAAAACTTTGAGCCCAGTGTACTGAGAAGCAGGTATCACTTCCAGAAGGAAACTTCTGCATCTAAGCTCTTGTGCCAGAAACAGTAATGGTTTTCCTTATGAAGTTAAAGACGATTCAGCAAAGGTCCTAACTGAGGAAAGTAGTGCACACCACAAGCAAAGGATAATGCAACAAAGAGAAATTGTGCACTCCAACCCAAGATGTATCCTCCACTTGAATCTGGAGCAGCAACAAAGCAACAGCTCCACACGACATTGAACATCATCTTTAAAGGCTTGGTATCGTAAAACTATTTAACTGTGACAAGATAAATATGAACTCTAAATAGCAAGAAAACATCAACCTATATGTCCTATTTTGTCTGTCTAGTCTGTCTGTGTCCAGTCTTAATATGTCAATATACATATGCATTTATCAAACTTCTATAATCCTTTTGCTTATCACTAAATTGTATTATTCTGTTTCTTAAAACAAGTGTTCCTCAGTTATCTTGATAAAAGTCTAAAGGCCAAAGAATCACCTTCTAAAACAGAAAAAAGGTAAGGCAAATGAAATAGGAGCCTTGCTGTATTATTTAATCAGTTATGACCAGCATTTCCAAAGGCAAAACTGATAATTAATTAAAAGTTAAATCTCTCCTCCTTCCCACAATGGGTTGGCAAGGTAAAATTCACTTTCCTTTCCTACACTGTGTATCACACTACTTGGTGCTTATTCCATGTGAATATAGAAGCAAAATAATTCGATACCACCATTTTACAGATGAGAATCTAAATATCGTTTTGGGTACGTAATAACTCTGACATAGTGGGAAAACACATCATGTCACCATTCTGTGCAAGTGCAGCAATACAAATCTAAATGTCTCAGATGATATCAAAGAAGTTTTATTTTTACGATGAAAGTATCATTTATAGCAAATATTACATTGCAAAAGGAAGCCCTGTATATCATAATTAATCAAAGGTGATTTCAGTGTGTAGAGATTTAGCCAAAGATGATGCTTACTTCAGCTAGTATTAGTGAAACATGATGAAAAATAAAGAAAAAAATTAACTCAGCACATCACTGCTGTATTGTAAATGATAGACGAAAACACTGTATGCAGCAATGGTCCAGCAGAGTGCAACTGTCTTTTTCATTTTTTTTTGGTTATGTGCCTTCATAACAGATTTATGTTTTATATACTCTGACGCGTGAAGTACTGTCTTGCACCCGAGAGAAGAGGTGGAGTCCAGAGGCTTCAAGAAAACCAACTTTATTTCAATCAAAACAGGGACAGTGAGGGTCCTTATTCAAACTGGAGCTACCAATTTAATACACACAGATACAGCAAACAAGCAGTGCAGGGGCAAGGTTAGTGGCCCGTTAGACCAGGGGTAGGCAACGTCGGTCCTGGAGTGCCACAGTATGTGCAGGTTTTTGTTCCAACCCAGTTCCTTAACGAGAACTCAATTATTGCTGATGAAGCACATATTGCTGAAGTGACATTTTAATGCTTCATTTTAGTGGTCTCTCTTGTTAAGGTTCTCCAACCTTAATTGCTTATTTCAATCTTAAACTGCTGCATTCAGTGTTTTAATTGCTCCTTATTAGCAATAAGATGTAAAAGACAAAGCAGCCAGCAGTTCTCCAGCTAGCTTTTTTCCAATTACATCTGTGTGTGTTCATCATGCACGGTTTGATTTAATAAAACACTTAATAGAAAAATGTGACAGACTGAAAATGATCTGTTTTAGGCTTCAAATCATTTGGATGATATCCTTGGAAAGGAAAAAAATCTACGATATAAAAGCCTTACATTGCACAGACTAACAAGCCATAAAATTAAATAAGGTCTGAGATTGGCAATGATTGGTTTCTAATTAAGCAATTGGGTTGAATAAAAACCTGTAGCCACTGTGGCTCACCAGGACCGACATTGCCTACCCCTGTTTTACATCTTATTGCTAATAAGGAGCAATTAAAACACTGAATGCAGCAGTTTAAGATTGAAATAAGCAATTAAGGTTGGAGAACCTTAACAAGCGAGACCACTAAAATGAAGCATTAAAATGTCACTTAAGCAATATGTGCTTCATCAGCAATAATTGAGTTCTCGTTAAGGAACTGGGTTGGAACAAAAACCTGCACATACTGTGGCACTCCAGGACCGACGTTGCCTACCCCTGGTCTATAGCAGTGGTAGTTAACCTGGTCCCTACCGCCCACTAGTGGGCATTCCAGCTTTCATGGTGGGTGGTAGTGGAGCAACCAAACGTAGCTGCGATTACATACTAATCGACTAATTTAACTATAGTAAGTTGTTTTATAAAGATTTATTCTGCCAAACTTAGCGAAAATCCGACATAAAGTACTTGGTAAGTAATTATTATTATATGCTATAACTTGCTGTAACTCTGCTTTATAAATTTTATAAAGTAAAGTTACTTCCCTACTTTATAAATCACCATTACTGTGGAAACGGTGGGCGGTTAGAAAATTTTACTACTAACAGAGATACAAAAGTGGGCAGTAGGTATAAAAAGGTTGACTACCCCTGGTCTATAGATATGTAATATAATAAATAATAGGTATAGATAATACAGAAATTATCAGTGTATGATAATAGTTGTTTAAAACATGTGTAAACAATGACAGGTCAGAATGTTTCACAGCAGAAGGATATCAAGAGTGTCAAAATACTTAAAGGTCAGTATGAGATTTTCAGTTCTTTTCTACATGCACACTCGTCTTTGCAGGAAAGTGTTTTGAGAGGTGGTTGAGGCAACGTGGAAGAGCCCAGGGGGCAGCATGGTGTTAAGGAGTCTGACAGCTTGGGGGTAAAAACTATCCTGAGGCCTGGCAGATCTGGGTCTGATGCTGGAGTATCTTCTCTTGGATGGCAGAAGTGTGAAAAGTCTTACTTGGTAAGTAACCTTTAACAAGTTTCCAGCTCTGTCCCCACATTCCTGATGAATTAATTTTAAAATCTCGATCCACTGTACTAATTCCCTTCATAATTTTAAACACTTCAGTCATGTCTCCTCTTAATATTCCTTTGCTTAAACTGAAAAGGCTCAGCTCTTTAATTCTTTCTTCATAATTCACCCCTTGTAGCCCTGGAATCAGCCTAGTCACTCTTTTCTGGACGTATTCAGCACTGCTATGATGTGCTGCCCTAACTTTGCGCACCCCTTTTTCCTTACTTAAAAGCTCTACACTTGCACTGTTTGTAATCCTTTGTATTAATGAATGCTTATGTCATTGCCCTCTTAACTGCTCTACTTTCCTGACTGCTGAGAACTGTCCAATCAAGAAAAATTCACTTTCCTAATAAACACTGCTAGTTCACTTCTTTCTGTCTTATCTGTTCCTACACCCACTTGTGCCTCATTGGAGCCTTAAGGCTAGCTGCCTGTCTACGTACCGTTGAGCCCTTCTCTTTACTGCTTTGAAGTCAGCCACTGCCCTTTTTTCCTACTAAGTAATTGTTGTTTCTGTTACCTACTACAGCACAGGTTATTTACTTACAAAGATGTCAGTGTCAGCTACTGCAGTTTACTTCCCTGCCTCGCGGTCGCTAGTTTGAATACAAATAACAAGAACAAGAAACTTTACGAAATGCCTTCCCCCCAAACATTCAGCTGCTTTTGCTCCTGTGCAGCTGAAAAAAAACAAAAACCTTTCTAAAGGAAAAGAAAGGCTTTAGAAATTCCCTTAGCGACAACCAAAACACAACATTTTTAGGAGCAAAATGTATTTTTTAGTTAACTCTCACACCATAGAACACACAAAAACTATCAGAATCTTCTCTTTCTTTTGCAGTATGCCTCAGTCACATGAATGAAGTTTTTGTGAATTACTGGATTTTCAACCTGTTTGCTCAGTTTTTGACCTGGCATTAGAGTTATGTTTTGGGACTTGCTCACCATGCATTAGCCTCGCTAGCAATTCCTTTATCCTTGGTGAGTGCTACAGAGCTTCATGTATTTACAGAGTGTTTTTGTGATAATAATTCTTATTTTATGAATATTCAGTATATGTCCTTATAACTACCTGGAGATTGACAGTGATATTCCCTTTCTAGTGAGCATTCTTTGGAAGTGCTTTTGGACTTATTAGGATTTATGTGATTTGGAACTCCTAGTTTGTGACATTAAATGGGGCTTGGGCTTCCTTCTAGACCCCAACTCTTTATCATGTCATTTTTGTTTTTATTCATAATATGTATATACATATATATACTGTGGATTGAAGGTGCTATTCTAGGGGCAATCCCAAAGTATTAAAATTAAGTATGGTGTATTACACATAGAAAAGGTAACACTACAGGGCATGGCAGAGTTCAACAAAGGAGTGAAACCCCAAGTACAAATGCTCATAATAATAATAATCCCATCTCTAGTGTCCTCCCTGTTCACCTTCTCAATTGACCTTCCACCACTCTGGTTCTCCTTCCTTCCTCTTTCCATTGGAGCCCTTTCTGACAGCTTACCTCCATATTCTATCTCTCCAGACCAAGGACACAGATAGCCTGACAAGCTATAAGAGTGTTGCACATCTGTGGCCCTAGATGACGTCACTATCACTTTCAGCTACCTCTTACTTCAAAGGGGCACTGGTAATGGCCAAAATTGGCTTTCTCCAATATCCCTCCCTCAGGGGTTTAGATGTATCGTCCCCTGAGTGTTTTAGAGATCTCCCAACCCAATATTAGGATTACTCCTATTCCACATGGGGTCTTGCATAACCCCATTCTAAACCTATAGCAACCCTGTTAGCCTACAACAGAATTACTGTCTGGGAAAGTATACCAGTCTTTAGCTTTCAAGACAATATATTCTTCTCTGGAAAGCAATAAGAATGTTGACTACCATCAATGTTTCTAATTATTGACATTGCTGATATCCAATTAATAAATTCTATGAAACTTTGCTCAGTTAACACACTTTCTGTCTGGTTTTCAATCAATTTAGAGTCATTTTCTTGGTCACAATTTCCTGCACTGTTAGTGTATTGTTTGAGGGGTCAGCATAAGACTGTACAAAGTACCACCAGTACATTACGATGTAGTGTCATGTTATCCACATGCATAAGTAGATTCACAAATTATCCTTTATGATAGCAGCTCCAGGATAAACATTATGAAGAACTGAATATATAAATTATTATTGAGACCTGCCAGGGGATGGTGTCACCTTTATTCTTTGGAACCAATACCCAATATGCCAAATACCCTGATAGTTTTTTCATGCACCACACTGTGCTTAAGTGATGTACACCCATCCATCCATCCTCTTCCGCTTATCCGAGATCAGTTCGCGAGGGCAGCAGCTTGAGCAGAGATGCCCAGACTTCCCTCTCTCCAGCCACTTCCTCTAGCTCTTCCGGGAGAATCCCAAGGCGTTCCCAGGCCAGCCAGGAGACATAGTCCCTCCAGTGTGTCCTGGGTCTTCCCCGGGGCCTCCTCCCAGTTGGACGTGCCCGGAACTCCTCACCAGGGAGGCGTCCAGGAGGCATCCTGATCAGATGCCCGAGCCACCTCATCTGACTCCTCTCGATGCGGAGGAGCAGCGGCTCTACTCTGAGCCCCTCCCGGATGACTGAGCTTCTCACCCTATCTTTAAGGGAGAGCCCAGACACACTGTGGAGGAAACTCATTTCAGCCGCTTGTATTCGTGATCTCGTTCTTTCGGTCACTACCCATAGCTCATGACCATAGGTGAGGGTAGGAACGTAGATCGACTGGTAAATTGAGAGCTTTGCCATACGGCTCAGCTCCTTTTTCACCACGACAGACCGATGCAGAGCCCGCATCACTGCGGATGCCGCACTGATCCACCTGTAGATCTCACGCTCCATTCTTCCCTCACTCGTGAACAAGACCCCGAGATACTTGAACTCCTCCACTTGGGGCAGGACCTCGCTCCCAACCTTGAGAGGGCACTCCACCCTTTTCTGGCTGAGGACCATGGTCTCAGATTTGGAGGTGCTGATTCCCATCCCAGCCGCTTCGCACTCAGCTGCGAACCGATCCAGAGAGAGCAGAAGATCACGGCCTGATGAAGCAAACAGGACAACATCATCTGCAAAAAGCAGTGACCCAATCCTGAGTCCACCAAACTGGACCCCCTCAACACCCTGGCTGCGCCTAGAAATTCTGTCCATAAAAGTTATGAACAGAATCGGTGACAAAGGGCAGTCCTGGCGGAGTGATGTACACGTTTATGTAAAACACTTTAAATACACATGATAATGAAGAGTCATTTTAGTGCTGTGACATATCAGGCAAAGTATGATGATTCTTCAAAAAGATTTCCTGCTTTATTTTTCAAAGACGTTGGTAGTAGCAGAAGCCAGTAATGCACTGCTTCTTTCAAGCCATTAAGGTATTCAAATCAGTGACTTCTTGGTGCATCCTTGAGGGGTCCATATAAATGAAAATCAGCAGGCACCAGGTCTAGACTGTAGTTTGAGTGGTAGAGAGCTACCCATTTCATTTGTGAGGGATGTTGATGGTGTGAGAAGCCACAAGAGAATGTGCATCTTCTTTTAACAACAGGACACCCTCCCAGAATCTTCTTTTCTGTTTTGTTTGAATAGCTGCTGGTCAGTTTCATTCCTCATCATTGACTCACTGTGTGACACTGACTGATGACAAGTGACAAACATGTGACAAAAGCAGTCTGTACTGTAAATGGCTTCACACTTCAACAAAAAGCTTTTTGACCACTGATATAAATGAACTGGTAGATGCAAGGAAATTACATTGAGAAGTAATGAATTTAAAATACCCCCCCCCCCATACATAATTTGTTTTTAATAAAGCACAGAAACTGAAGAAATGAAATACATTTTTTTATGCAAGTGTTAAAATGATAGTGATGTGTTGAAATTTTTATTAAACATGAATTATCTTGTAATGTTACTACTTGTATAGATTAAAATTAATTAAAATAATTATCCTTATAAAGTATAAAGTTATCATAAATGTCACCCAGCATTGTAGTAGTATGCATGCTATTCGTTTAATAAAGTATCACATTCCGCCCACAAGATGGCATCTGATTCTCCTTAATATTTATTAATCTAAAATATGTATTCTTAGGAATTTTAACCAAAATAAACAACTTCAGTTCTGTTGTAGGCATCTTTGACTCCTGAATCTACAAATCAAGATTATTTTCTCTCTGCGGTGAGATTTATAAAACTGAAGAATGCACAAACAAAGGCTCAAAATGTGCATTCTCAGTTTTCCAGGCAAAAGGTGGGATTTTCAAAAGAAAATTTGACAGGACTCCGTGAATATTTTCATGACAACTCAGACCCATCTGTATTTTGAAGAAAATGGGAAATGATGACACCCTTGATAAAGCAGAGAAACACAGCCAAACCAGCTAAATGATGACTCACGCGTACAAGAATTCCTGTCACCAAGTCATTACTATAATATGCGTTGACTTGACAAACATATTAAAGAGACTGTTTTTTAGTTTCCTTTTAAAACTACCATTTTTGTGTATTTGCACAGAAGAACTTTTTTTGGCTATCTGTCAGTTTTTACTGGCTACCTGCTGTCACTTTTCAGGGAACTGGCTGACAGGTCTGGAATACCTCAGCAAAGCTTCATCCATCATGCCCACCGAAGAGGCCCTACATCCAGTTTTACTATGGTGTGGGTGTGTATAGATAAATGTAACATATTGTTGCCAACGTACAAAGGCAATCCACAGCACTGTCCAGTTAACTTAACTAACTTAATAGGAATACTTTAGTACACTCATATTGCAATAAGGGCAACTATTGAAAATGAAGTGCCTTTGTAAACCCCTAATCAGTTACACTCCATTAACACACAAGTCACATGTGATGCCAAGATGAGACTGACAAACATTGTGGCTTGGTGGCCTGGGTCAACCCATGATTCATTTAGTTTGAGGTAAAGTAGCTTCGGCAAACATGATGGCGCTATACGTAGTGACTGGCTTGTTGGTAAGGTAACTGGCTGAACCCTTAGTGCTTCATTTTGCCTGTACCATTCATTGTAACACCAATCATGTTAATACATGTGCCAGGTGATAGTGGCTACTCACTCATTGCTGGTACCTTATGACCTTCTCACACTCCCAGAATGCAGAGGACAGTTGCTTTAATACTGTGCACAATCTTTTGTGCTCGGCTGCACTGCACAGCCTGACACTCTTGAATGCAAGTTGGTGGGGTCTTGACGTGTCAGATGGGAGGCTGCTCTACCAGCCAATGAAGTTCTGCAGAATCATGATTGCATATGTGTAAGGTTGATTAGCATGCTCTATATATGGTTGTTTTAGGGCAGCAACCAGGCGTGGTTCGAGTCACACAAGATGTATTTAAGATGGTTTATAAACATAAATTGTACAGAAATTTGTGCACGGTAGGTTTTATTAATCTGATTTTTTTTTGGGCATATGCATTTTCCTGTTTTTTTGAAGTACACATATTTTCACGCTTGAATCCATGGAAAGTTTTATAAACGAGACCCCAGGACATATGGGTTTGGGTCTTTAGTCAATGTCTAACTACTTTTTTTTGCTTTGGGGTAGGGATGCGGACAACATCCTAAACAAAACAAAGCAAAAATGGAGCAAGTGGAGTATTTTGAGATAAAAACAAATCCATGGCATTGCTCAAAAGACGTTTTTTAATCTCCAGCCAATGAACCAAAAAAAAAAATGATGTCTGCATCATTTTTCATTTCTTCCTGTAAACAGATAAAATGACATTAAAGAACCGCATGCAGGTGCAAAGATGTTAATATTTTTTCTGACCTACATTAGGCTTTATGCCAGTCTAATTTTCTGCGGATTCTATAGATAGATAGATAGATAGATAGATAGATACTTTATTAATCCCACCTTTGTGTTCCATATTGTGTTAAATATTCAGTGTTTCAGACTTAGTATCTACAAATAATTATTTAGAAATATAATTATATGGGTTTATGCAAAATATAAATGCATAATTTCAACAGTTTTTCTTAATACCCCATCATGCTATTTATATAACAATGCAGTGTGCTGTCATGTGTGTGCAGTATTAGGCTGGGCTGTCTCCCAGATCCCCCTGCTTCTGCATGTGCTTGGACTATTAAAGGTGATGTCAGAAACAATATGACTTTAGATCATGAAATTGTTAATATTTTGAAACTTTAAAGCGGATAGGCTTCATTAAAAGTTTAGATTCAACTAATTAATAGGATTAAACATTAGTTTTATTGGCAGATTCAACAGCCATCTTAGCACATTTTGACTCTTCTTTTGTGTGCATCATATTGTTGTTGTATTTTACATTTGTTAGGTTGGTGATCTTTTGTCTTCTGAGGTCCAAGATGGCTGTGCTTCCTTCTGTGAAGTCATTATATCAAAAGAAACTGTGGGTGTCTATGTTTGTGGGGCACTAGTGCACACGTTCTCAGCAATTACATCTCAATTTGCCATATTACCCATAAAGTGATAAAGAGATTGTAACCAGTAGGGGGTGCCACCAAGCTCTAAACCCCAGACCCAATAATGTCTGACACAGTCACGGGTTCAAATAATGTTTTTTTTTATATCCAGCAAACACTAAAGACAATGAAACACAACCAAAAACCATACAAATGTGAAAGATTTTCCTCTCCTTCTGCCTCTTGTTCGGTGTTGTCTGCTGCCTCCCGACTACGCATACTGACTTTTATATATATACATTAACCCCCCTTTTTCATTAAAGTCTGAAAATGCTGTGTGAACTTAATTTTTTCCATGCAACAAGAACTACAGAGGACCATACTGGACATAAAGTCAGTTGACAACAAAAGCATATAAGATATATTTATGCAAAGAAGCCAGGAATTGTATTAACACATGTCATCCAATAAATAAGAAAAATGCATAGCTATAAAAACGTATTTCAGCAACAAATAAGCAAAAAATCAAAAATAACAATGTGAAAAATATTAAATATGCCAATAATCTGAGAAAAAAGAGTAGAAAAATGCTGAAAACAGTAAAAAATAACATGCATAAACAACTGAAACCATCATTCAATTAAGTGGGAAAAGTCACAAAGATCTCTGTCTCTGATATACAGAAAAACTGACAATTCTGTCATGTCTCTTGTCAGAGCCAGGCAGGATTATCTTGCAACCTGTTCAGGATGAGTGTGGGGCCCTTACCCAGACGGGAGAACAAGATAACGGGGCAGTGGGTGAAAGTCCCCATTTTTGTATATTTTTATCCCTCATCCGCTAGATGGCAGCACCCTAGGACTGCGGTAACCAGGTGGAACCCTGTGAGTTGTAGTGCCCAAAGTCATCTTTACTGGGTTCCTTTGGTGCTGCAGGGATTCACGATCCCTACTATTCAGGATTTCCGCCTGACCTGGAAGTATTTCCATCTGGCTTTGCCTTGGCACCAGAAGTTACACCCTGGTCCAGCAGAAAAGGAAGCTGTCCAGCCTCCTCCAGTGGAGTCAGAGTCGGGAGGCAGCAGACAACACCAAGCAAGTGTCATGTATAAAAAAGTCAATGTGTGTATGTATGTATGTTCCAGCATAACTTCCGAACAGCTGGAGTGATTTTCATGACACTTGGTATACAGTACATGTTTCTCATTGGTCAACTAATAAATACCATAGGGTGAAATCAGCTCTAGCCCACCCCCTTCTGGGTAGGGTGGGGGCTGATCATGCGGTCTTATATGCATGTTATCATCCAGTTGACACTCGGAATGACCACCAGAGGGCGAACTGGAGGTGACTGCCAGTATTCTTTGTTTGAGCTCCACCGCACCCCTGTTGCTTTTGAAATTAAATAGACTTGGCCGAGTACAGAATCCCAACTATTTTTAGGACTCATTCTGTCTTTGTGACTCGAACAGCCATATATATATGTTATATATATATAAACATCTACGCATGGAAGTGTGAGTGTCTGTCTGGCCAAGAAGTGAGAGATAGAGTCGGGGTAAGGGCTCCAGCTCCGAGGATATGCAAGCGAGGCCAGCACACCGGCAAAACGAAACCTCCTAGGAGAGAGATGCCCAGAGTAGTTCTGACAATTTCCAATACTTTCTAGGATCCCATGCTTTTAACAGTACGGGCTTACACAGTTAGTATATATATATACTGTATATAAATCTATATATATATATACACATAAAAGCCAAATATCACTGAATCACTCATCACAAAATCTCCCAAACCATGAGAACTTGGGACTTGAAATTTGGAATGTAGGTTACCCTTGGCCCATAGGTGCTCGCTAAGAAACAGTTTTGAAAACTTCGTGCTCCAAGCATGTTCTGTCTGTCCGCTTTATGTCTGTCCACTTTTCACGGACAATTAACAGATTTAGATCTGGTTGTTTTCTATAATGTGCTTGAACTTTCTGGTTGATTTTGTGACTTGTCTCATCGTACTAACGATCATAGTTCGCTTGCGGTACCGATGTATTTATGTAAATCCAACAGAGTGGCTGTGGGCCGAGACCAGGGGGGCGGGACCTTCCTCATTCCCTCGCCAGCCTCTGTTCGAGTTGGTCTACGTCTCACTATGTGTTGGAGTGCACCTTACCTCCGCTTAGCTATTTATTTTTTCTCCCGCTGTCTGGAGTTTTTTTTGTTTTGTCTGTCCCCCCTGGCTATCGGACCTTACTCTTATTCTATGTTAATTAGTGCTCTCTTATTTTAATTCTTACTTTGTCTTTTTTTGTCTTTCTTCATCATGTAAAGCACTTTGAGCTACATTATTTGTATGAAAATGTGCTATATAAATAAAAGTTGTTGTTGTTGTTATAACTGTTTGTTCAACAGACATTATCATCTACAGATTGTTAAGGAGTAACGTTTGACGTTTTTGAGAGAGAGATCAGAGCTACATGTGTTTTAGAGGGTAGATGCTGATTGCCAGAGATATCACGGCCATGTGCTTTTCTCTTCACATGGGGAACGCTTTCCCGTCAGAGATGAACACAATCAGATACACTGCCAACGTCCATTGATTTTTAAAGTTTCTCCTGTTTCATTAAGTCAGTGTATGTGTGTGTATGTATGTATGTTACAGCATCACTTCCAAATGGCTGGAGCAATTTTCATGACACTTGCTACACATTTCTCATTGGTCGACTTAAAAAATTGTAGGGTGAAATCAACCCTAGCCCACTCCCTTCTGGGTGGGGGGGTGGGGGGGTCCTGCAGTCTTGTATGCATGTTATCATCCAGTTGACACTTGGAATGACCACCAGAGGGTGAACTAGAAGTGACTGCCAGCATTCTTTATGTTAGAGCGCCTCGGCACCCCTGTTGCTTTTGAAATTAAATAGTGTTGGCCAGTTCTGAGCATCAACTGGATGATAACATACATACAAGACCGTAAGACAAACAGATTAGTAAGTCTTCATTGTTTGTTCATTTATTTTTATATTTAAAGTTGTGTTTTTTTTTATTTATATTTTTCTCAAACAATTAAAAAAAAAAACACTTTATTTTCCTCCCGGGCAGCCCCGGGTATTTCATCTAGTGTTAACTAAAGCAGACTGCCCTCTTATAGCCTAGTTAAGTACAGATCACAAATAGCTGCTATGTTTCTAAAGTTTCTCAAAAGTTTAAACCAACAAATAGTACGTTTTTCCTTGCCTCCACTTGGTATTCGTGGAAATTCTTCTGTTTTCTCCCGTGCTTTTGTCATTGTCTTTTCACAGAACACTGAGCTTAAGGGCTATTTATATTGATTTGCATATTCAAAGATGTGTACTGGGAAGAGTTTGGGAGTGGCAACAGGCGTGTGCACATGCTTTACTTTTCATGCTGACCGGGATTTATGTAGCGGAAAAACGTGGAACTTTGCGTACGTATAGATTCATGCACCTGGATTTTTTTGTGCATACGCACATTTCCACTTTTATCTGTACGCCATGTTTTAGTGTGAATTCTACGCACAGTGTTATGTATGAAGCCCCTGCTCTCCACAACACTACTTAGACATTTAGTCCATGTGTCTGTGGGTCTTTCCATGAAGAAAAACTTTCTAACTTTTGTAAAAAAAATTGCCTTTAACAAGTTTCCATCCATGTCCCAGTGTGCTTATTACAGAATTTATTTTAATGTAAAAACTGGCATCCACTGTACTAATTAATTTCATAATTTGAAACACAATCTTGTCCCTTCTTAATCTCCATTTGTTTAAACTGAAATGGTTCAACTGCTCCAATTTCTCTTCAAAGTTCATACCTCAGTATCAGCCTACTTGTTCGTCATTAGACTTTCTCTAGGGCTGCTTTGTTATTTATTTGTAATATGGAGACCAATACTGAACACAATACTCCCTATCGGCATTGCTAGTGCTTGTCTGTTGACTTATTCTCCACAATATATGACCTAATATATGACATTTTACCTAGCTTGGCATCACTGGCAAACATAACCAGCTTACTGATTAAATTCTTGTCCAAGTCGTTCATGCATATTAAAAACAGCTACAGTTCCATCACTGAACTCTGAGGGGCACCACTTTTAATATCACCTAATTCTAAAAAAAATCCCCTCACCAAACCTCCTTGTTCCTGTGTTTCAGCCCATTTTGTACCCACCTACAAACTACGCCTTGAATTCCCAATTCTTAGTGATAATATGTCTTATTTATTATTACCATGCCATATTTAAAGCTATCATGCTTCATTTCCTTTAAGGCACCCAGTACAAGCAGCATTTGGCATTAGAAGATAAATCCTTGATGGAACTCACTTTATGCAGGTCATGGTTGTTTAAGCTCTAGATAATTCTCCACAATTAATAAATACAATTTGAATCCAAAGCCAATGCAGACACTGCAGGCATATTGCATTCAATTCAGTGTATTCATCTATGAAAATTTTCCAGCAGACTGAAAGTGCAATGCAGATTTTCAGATTTAAGCAGAGCACAACTCTTCATGGGGTGGCACGGTGGCAGATTGATTCCAGTGTCTGAAAATTTTTTGATTGGTGCCTTCAAATTCAGAGTTTGTTTTCCTAAACGAACATTAGTTTTTGTGCTACACATAGGTTAGGTTAGGTTAGGTAGACTGTATTATCCCAGAGGGAAATTTGTTTGCAGCATGACTGTACAAAAACAGAAGACATTGTTACAGAGATCCAATAGATAAATAGATAAACAAAGACACAACATTTGACAACCAATGTTATTGCATAAACATACACTCAAGATCAATACAAAGAAGCATATAAATGGAAACTGAATTTTTACCACCCTTGCAAGTCTATATGTAATTGCATTTTAGTCCTTTTTGGTAAACCATGCAACAGGAACATCTGTAGACTTGCTATAAAATGACAAATCAAAAAGTGAATTTTGCATAGAACCTTCAATTAAATCATGTATATGGAGAAATCAGTGCCGCGGTACAATTACCAAAATGAGTCATGAATGGGGACGACCTCAAAAGCCACCATTCATAGTCACGCTCTGTTTGCAAAACATTTCAAAGGATAGTTGGAAAAAAAAATAAAACATAATTGCATCTAATTCTTAGTATTGTAAACAAAAAAAACAGGGAAAGAGAATGCTGAACTGCAATCAGTAACAATAATTTATTTTTAATATTCCTATAACAGAAAAGTTTGCATAATAACAGTGATGCATTGAAGCAGAAAGCAGAAGTTAAAAAAGCCAAACATATTTGACAATGACTCATCACTTGCATTAGCGCCTAATTCTTAATATCTGTTTATTATGAATATTTCATAATGTGCAGAGCTCGTTTTTGACAAGCAGATTATTTTCCCATTATGTGCTTGCACATTTAGTTAATCAGTCAGTCATCACGTATTCTTTAATATCCCCACTTCCATTACCTTTGCAGAGCTCTCTAAACCTTAGAAACAATAGATAAGCTGCCGGATCATATCAGTGCTGCCTATTCAGAAACACCTACTTATTTCATTGACTTGTAAGCCTGTGTGAAGAAATATGTAGTGTCTGGCAGCTTAGTTATATACTGTAAATGGTATTCTGAGTTTTAGTAGCAGCATTACACTTTTGGGCTTATTACTGAACAAGACATAACAAATTACACTCAATGTTTGTGGCTGTAGCCCACTCAGATATGATGGATGGCCATTACAATGATGTGTAGATTCATTAAGGAAATATCATTTCATATTTTCATATATATATGTAGTGCTAGGCTGCATCACTGGCAAGAGAATGTCAGGTGCACGAGTGCCAACAGAGGTGCAAAGGGCAATGAAAACCTGAAATGAGATAGCTTATTGCTGACTAGCATGTGAAGCCAGGAGTGACAGGTTTGATTCAGTAGGAAAGAAAAGGAGGCTGTAATTATAAAAAGCTGTATTAATAAAAGAAAATTAAATATTATAAAAGTTACATAGAAAAGGAAAGGAGAATACAAAAAAACACAAGATAAAAACAAAAAATAAAAATCTACACTATATGGTGTAAAGTTTGACCATCACAGCTTGTTGGACATTCCATTCCAAAATTTTGGGCATTGATGTGGAGTTGACCCCGCCCCCATTTTTTTACCATCTGTAACAGCCTCAACTTTTCTGGTCAGACTTCCTATAAGGTCTTGGAGTATGTCTGTGGGAATTTGAGCCCATTCACCCAAAAGAGCATCTGTAAGGTCATGAACTGATGTTGGATAAGAAGACCTAACTTGCAATTAATGTTCCAATTCATTCCAAAGGTGTTTAACAGGGTTGCGTTCAAGTCTCTGTGCAGGCCTCTTAGGTTCCTCCATGTCTTTATGGACCTGGCTCTGTGCCTGGGGGCGCAGCCATGCCGAAACAGAAAAGGGCCTTCTCCAAACTGTTGTCACGAAGCTAGAAGCGCACAATTATCTAAAATGTCTTTGTATGCTGGGGCATCCACAGTACTCTTCATTGGAACCAAGGATCCTGGCCCAAATCCTAAATAACAACCCCAGACCAATACATCTACTCCACAAAACCATACAGAAATTCTCCCAGAGTCTGTCAGACCCAGATTTGTCCATCAAACTGGCAGACAGTAAATTGTGATTCATTCCAAAATAAACGTCTCCATTCTTTCAGAGACCAGTGGCGGTGTGCTTTACACCAATCCAGCTGATGCTTGGCATTGAGCATAGTAATCTTAGCTGCTCGGTTACAGAAACCCATTTTAAGAAGCTCCCGACTCTCTGTTTTTGCACTGATGTTGCTTCTACAGGCAGTTTGGAACTCTGTAGTGAGTGATGCAATAGACGATTGGCCATTTGTACACTTTATACATTTCAGCACTCGCTCTGTGAGTTTGGGTGGTCTACCACTTTGTCTTTGAGCTGTTGTTGTGCCTCAGTGCTTAAGCACTTACAGATGACCAGGGCAGATCTAGCAAATCAGAACTTTGCATGGACATGCAGTCATAGGAGGCAGAGCCTCATCTGTCATCGTGAAAAGTAAAAAAATAATAATTATAATATAAAATAAATGTGTCCACTAGTCTGTGCTATAAATTTGTTTTCTGTATGATTCCAATAATTTTGATCATTTTTATAGTCAAAATCTCTGAATTTGCTCATTTCCTGTTCAAATACAGGGGAGAGACGCGAGGTGCGGCAACAACGAGCTGAGCCTCACCTCGGACTGCACTCTCCCTCACACACTGACGGGGTTGATGCCTGCAATTGGCGCGTGCCCGTTGCTATCTCTCTGCAGGTTGCCAATGTAATGTTTGCAGACACGTTTATTATACTCCTTGACTTTCCACAGTTGGGCTAATGTCTTTAATGAATTTGTGTGACACATTTAGTCTTGCTGATCGGACATAAAACCGCAGTGAAAATGCACAAGGTGAGGCAGACAGTACCGTGCCGCCCTGAAGGGGGGCGCATGTCAGCCCAGCAGGTGCTCGTTGCCACTGTTCTTCTACTCAGAGGTGCCAATAAGTTAGCGATATCAGAAAGTCAAGTGCACTGCAGCGGTGTGTTTATTTTTATTTTTTGTTCCAACTGACTGCCAAAATGGAAGATTAAGATTTTTAAAAAGCAAGGGAAAATAAGGAGAACTTTTACAAGAAAGTGACTGAGATTTTCATGGAGAAGGATGGGCGCATTGATTTCATTTACAAATAAAGGTAAGACCATAAACGGTTTTCAATTTGTATAAAAAATGGGATCGGACTAAGAAAAAAACAATCCAATATTTAAAAACTAAATGTTGACCTTAAGTAAAATATTCTTTTGTTTTTCTTGTTATCCTTTTGTTGAACAGTCTGTATTTAAATTGATTAAAGCTTCAGAATTAAAAGCTTTTAAAAACAACTAAATATTTCAATGGTCAAGTTCAAAATTGAAATCCGCTTTTTTTTGTACACCACTTTATACTTTCATTTGTATTGAATGAGTATGAATTGTGGAATTGCAACGGCAAATTTAGAACACATGAAGGGTGAGGAGCAAATGCGCTCTCTCTCGCCGCTATAAATGTAACGTTCTTTCTTAGCCAAATATGCGCCTTACCTGTATGTGTCTAAAGAATGCTGATGATATATGAAATGCAAGCAGTAGTCAATGTGCCAACTGAATAGTGAATAAGCTACTTTTTGGGGCTTATTTATTTGTAAATCTGACTCTGAAGGACTCAGTGCCTCACCAGCCATGAACCTCAGAGCATGTCACTGGAACTTTGACATGCTGTCCTTGTAGCAAAGGTGGCATCCTATGGCAGTGCCACGTTTAAAGTCACTGAGCTCTTCAGTATGGCCCATTCTACTGCCAATGAAAAAACTAAACTCAGTAATTAAGAGAGGTTTCCACATACATTTGGCCATATAGTGTACACTGTGGGATATGGCCGGCCGTTCATCCCGGCCAATACCCCCAGGCCGCCAGGTGGAGCCCTTCTTGCAACATAGAGGTGCCCAAATTCCAGCAGGGCATCATGGACAGTGGAGTTTTACATCACAGCCCTGCTGGATACCATGGGGTCCTCCAGGTGACACTGCAGGAAGGAGCAAGGACTTGTATCTCCCCTATAACCCGGAAGTATGTCTTAGTCACAGTGACAGAGGAAATGACGTACTTCCGGGATGAAAAAGAAGAGTTTTGCTCTGACCTGGAAGTGCTAGGAAGTCACATGGCCTGAGGGTTCAGAAGCACTTCCGGGTCAAGGACTATAAAGGACTCTGAGAAATCCCAGACAGATGAGCTGAGTCGGGAGGAAGGGTGGCAACATGTCTGGGAGTGGAGGATTATTGATTATTGTAGTGAGAATTGATTGTTTATGAGTATTGTGGAGTGGAGGCTGCTTGGTGCACATTATTATTATAAAATAAAGCCATATTGGACTTTTATCTGGTGTCTGGCGTATTGTCTGAGGGTTCAAGGGAGCAATAGCACCCTCTATCTGTCACAACACTTAACTGGAACCTATAAACCAAAATCAGAACCTGAATCAGAAGCCCTATAGAAATTTTAATGTACTTAACTATATGTTTTTGAGAGAAATCTGTAATAGCTGAGACCTCTCCCACAGATCATGAGCAAGAATGATGTCAGAAACATAAGAGTAACCATAAGTGAGGCTGTGATCTTTAGCAAAATCTTAACAGTAAGACAAGAACAAGAAGACAGACACCTAATTCTCAAAGGGGAATAGTGCAGGCAAGTGTGAACTCAATGTCACAATCTCACCCTTAGGCAGTGCTCGGGCCTTTTATTTACTTATTGCATCTGAGGGGCAGTTAACAAATTTAGACTATGTCAAAATTGTCTGCAATTAACAAAATGAACAAAAAAATAGAAACATAATGAGCCCAAGGTGAGATTTGGCAGTGGATCACTTATGCAAATACACATTCTGTTGTTGTGAATAACTGCTCCCAAGCCAAACAGAAAACATTCAGGAATCTTTGAATTATACTGAGAGTGACTATGGTGGCCAGGCAGGAGACCAAAAGACATCCAGGAGGACAGCTGGCATGAGACAACTCACCAGTCAATCTTGAGACAGACGGAATAGTTAGGAAAGTGTCTTGGAGACGTGGCTTCTTAAGGCTTGGGAATCAGGAACACTTGGAGCCCCTAGAAGGAGGCCTAGCCTGGTGTCCCTCAGAACAAACCTGGTTGCTCTTGACCCGAGACATAATTGCAGGGCTTAGCTTGAAAGTGACATTGAAATGGAGTTTAAGGTTATGTGAGGTCAAAGTTACATTCATTCACGACTCAGAAACCTGAAAATTAAAGCATAGTGTGGGTGCTAAATCAAAAATTAATAAAATAATGAACAAATAAAATAAATTTAAAAAAAGAGAAAAAACAGCATAGAAGGAAAAGGTAATTAATGCATTTTTAAAAACTGCACACAACAAATGAGTCCTGAAATATGTAGGAGGACTGATGAGTGTGGGTGGTTGGTGTTGCTGTCTTACAGCTGAAGAGGTCGAGGTTCCACTTCCATCTTTAATAGGGATGAGTGGGGAAGTATATGTGAGTGTGTTCTGTGCTGGATAGGCACCCCATCCACAGTTACTGTTACCTCATGCCCTGCGCCCAACACCACAATACAAAAAGCACGTTCCGAAAATGCATGGAAAGATCAAGTCAGAAGAGTTATTAGGGTCATTCCCTTCATGCACATAAACATAATGTTTTGCCCCATTCTAAAGTATACAGGATTGTTCTTTGTTTGATAAAATCAGTTTAACAGTCCTCTAAATGTGAGATATTTTTAACTTCCTAACTTCTTTTAAGCTCTCTGTTGTTTTATTGGAAGTCTGTCAGAAAATATAAACATTCAAAATCACATCTGAGTTCCTTTCAATATACTGATCATTTAGTTATGAGCAAAAACCTGCTGACAAGTGGCCACAAGATTGATTTCTCTTGCATGTTCTGTGCTGTGCTGCCAAATGATACAAGCAACAACATAAGCTGCCAATTCTTTTATTTTGTTATAATCTTTTTGATTTTTTTTCATAACTATACAGTAAGATATAATTCATTTAATTTTTAATATTATGCTGATATAACCATCTTTCAAAATTCCCAGTCTTTCTCTCACCACCAAATAATAGATACACAAGACAACAGCCTGAGATCTGGGGATTGACACCGAGTATGTACACAAGAAAAGTCTATTATGTATTCATACCATGGGGACATTACACTCAATTGAACCCAACTCACAACTTGAGTGATGGAACAAGGGAAAGACTCTGTAGTTCTATATTACCACTAAATTAGGCTACAGGCCTAATGATGATATTTCAGATGAATAATGCAATTAAAAATCACATAACAATGAAAATCTATCAACATATTTTATCAAACCAACCTCACGACCATCAGAGCACAGTGTTAAAAAATGCCTCACTATAAAGTATTCAAGGTCAAAGCCACTGTTCATATACAGTAAGTACTCCAGAAATGCTAAATCAATACTCATGCAGTCGATGGCACATTGGTATTACAATGACAACACATCAATCAATCCTTGAAGAATATAACAATAAGGCTGCACAATTGAGTTCACTTTAGGAAAAGGAAGGTGGCACAGAGGTCCTTTCTACCGTTAAATTTAAGTTACGAGATATTGGTCATTGTATTTTTTAATAACTAGTGAGACGTGCAAGTTCACATACCTTTGTGTCACAAAAACCATAAAATATAATGCTGTTTACTGGTCTGACCTGGCATCAGATCGTTATGATCCCCTCAGAATTATCATCTGACAAAATACAGTATAGATTTAAACTTTATGCCAATCATGAGGCCCACTACCCAAAAAAAAGGCTAAAATATGAAATAGCAACACATCCAATTTAGAATCAAATGGGTTTCAAGTGGACAAGCCACCATAACAAGAAAACATGGAGACGACTCACGTTGCATGATTCAAATACTGGATTCCTGAAGTTGTGCGGTAGCAGCACTAACTGCCATGGGTGGAGTGACTGAGAGTGGCTAAACCACTGAAACAGCATTTCATGCTACACTTATGTATAGTGTTACACTTTGCATTTCTCTTTCATTTTCACACTTTTCCTGAGGTGTTGCCTGAATATATTTCTGCATAGTTAGGGTTTTTTTAACCCACAGATTCTGAATCTCACTTTAATCTTTATATTTGGAACTGATGGTGCTGGCATGAGCTTGTCAAACACAATTAAGTCATGAATATGATGACTGTACAACAAGCTCGGGAACTCTTTATTCAGGTTCTGCTGTAGAAGAGCACATGAACTGGGAACTTTGCTTCTGAATTGCTAGGATTTGTGTTGATAGACATGAACTGGACCTGCTCAGTTCCAGTGCTGCAGAGCTCTGAACACTGCTGTAGCTTGTACTAAACCAGTCCTTCTAGGTAATTCTTATGTCCTCCAAAAACTTTACAGTGCCTCCTCCTGACACATGAACTGTTACCTTTTTCATTGTGGGCCTGTGCTGGAGGCATTTTCCCGTCCCAATGGACTGTCAGCGGACCACTGATTATGAAAGACTCTTTGATAGTGGATGCAGTCTTCCCTCGATGGCTGTGACAGTCCTGCCTGACAGATTCTTTATTCAATGTTAGACTTGCAGGGTCATGACAAGAGACTGAGCAGCAGCAGCAGCAGCAAATACTGTGTGTTTCATTCCTGTCACTAACAAGGTCAACAACTGCAGCCACTTCTGAAGTCATAACACTGACAGGTCTGCGACATTCACAATCTTTGAAGCAGAAAATAGTAATAAGAATGAAACTCTTATTAGCTTCATAAACATTCTTGGCATAAGTAAGAAAGGTGCTGTGAGTCATATCAAAAGACCTTTTTCCAACAAATACAAATTGATGAGCATGAAAAGTGACATTGAGCCACCTTTTAGACAAGACATCTCATCTAATGGTGATAGAGCTTGTTATATGGAACAGTCTAACGCTGTGAAACCTAAGAAATTAGCATCTGTCATTTTTTTCTGGCATCCTAGTGAGCAAGTATTACAAAACTTACAAAAGTATTACAAAAGAACTTGCAAAGGTGCAGAGAATTAAGGTGTCCCCTTGCAGGTCAGACTGCAGTGAGCTGCTACACTCCAGTTGGTAAAGCAAAATAAGGGGATCTGCCAGTATGGTGCATTAGCCCACTTCATGTCCTATGTACAATACAAGCTAGGAGCAACGGCATGCCTTGATCAGTCTAAATGCTTGCACGGCTCACTAAAGGGGTCCCGCTAACACAAAACACAGAGGAGGTGGACATTGTACATTATCTGCACTGTTTTAAAAACTGTTTGGTTCATTCCATGGTCCATATAAATGTTCAGTTTTTAAACATCAATGCTGCATGTAATATGTTAAAGGAAAACATGATTCAGTGTATATTACTTTAAATGAAAACCCACCAAAACTTTATAATAGTTACAAGATTACAGATCAAAGCGTTGACATTCAAATCTGATGGAAGCTATGACTTTTACAGGATGTGCTACAGGTAGAAATTATATTTCTATTACTCCTACTAATTTTCTGTTTGAATTCAAAAGAATAAACTGAACACTAAGATTATGTTTTGCAATGACCATCAAAAAAAGTGAAGACCAGTCACTAAGAAAAGCAGGAATTGATCACCGGTAGGAATGTTTTATTGATGTGCAATTGTATGCAGCAAGTTTAAGAGTAAGGAGTTTCAGCCGACCAATAATATTAGCTCCTGGGAAAGAAAAAAATAAACAAACAAACCTGATAAAGCCAGGTAATACAGCTAATAATTAATAATAATAATAATATGTCCACAGAACCCTGAGTTAGCTGAACCAGCCATTGCATATAATAGCAAAATATCTACTGTCTCTCTCTCTCTCTCTCTCTCTCTTATATTTATACTGTATATACAGTGGAACCTCGGTTTGTGAGTAACTTGGTTTACGAGTGTTTTGCAAGACGAGCAAAAATTTTTAATAAATTTTGACTTGATAAACGAGCGAGGTCTTGCAGTACGAGTAGTATGTATAAGCTTTGTCTACTGAGCGTCATGTGATCACAACTGAGCTGATGGTTCTTCTCTGCACCTGTTGATAGGGTGATTTCCCCGTTGCAGGGCCCGTATGGGAGAAGCAGGGGAGCCGCCAGTTGTATGGTGAAGGCACCGGGTTTTTATAAAGGACCACTTCCAGCCTGTTGATTTTAACCTCATTTTAATGGATTTATTTATTTGGGATTTTACCCTCCAGTTATCATTTGTCATTTTTATGGATTATTTATTTATTGAAGTATGGCGCTCTGCATGTTGGACACTGTTTTGGTTTTGTTTGGTTTGTATTAATAAAAGCACTTGTTCACTTTTTACACCATCCCCTTGCTCCCAGTGTGATTTGTCCTCATTGTACAGCTCATCTGGTTACATTACCAGCGGCGTTGGGTTCGAGAGGTTCCCAGAAGTAAGGAGGGAGCATGGAGCAGGGTCCGCATTGTCACAAGGCTCAGTTAGACCAGAGGTTGGCACTGTCATCTGATCCTTTATCCTTTTATCCCTCCTTTCTGGAAACGTGTTTTCACTTTGTCATTATGAGTTGTTGAGTGTAGATTGATGGGCAGAAACAGCTAATTTATCCATTTAAAATTAAATCTACAACACAAAAAGGTGTACAGAAAGTACAAGTATAAGTATACTTATATTTTTGCTTTGGTTACTTTTCATATTTTTTTTCCTTAAATCATTTGAGGACAAATCAGAGTCTATTCCAAAGAGAGCTTTTCAAATTTGGATAAAAGGAGCTTTTAGTGAGAAATGTTGTCTTTAGATAACAGGCCTTGATGACTTGGAGCTGTACTGCAAAGTGTTGTTTAGCAGGTTGAAATTTGATGTTGTATGCACATAAAGTTATTTCTGACTTTCCAATATAGTGATGATTGACATGACTGAATTTACGACATAAAAGGTTTTTGTGACCTTCAATATTTTTCACTTTAGATTGTTTGCTGTTTTGTGGCAGATTCCTTCATTTCACCTGTTTACAAGATTCTCTGAATCCCTCTCCTGTCACAATACTTCAGAGTTTTAAAAGAAGCAGAATTTACCTAAATTAATATTGCATTCACATTGAAGATGACACCCAAGTGGATATTTTAGGAAAATGACTGTATACAGGTACAAATGCTCCCCTAAGCTACTTCACTACACGTCTGTCCCCATACAGATTAAACAGTAAAAACATGACAACACATTTTTTTGATACCACAGCACCACTCTTTGCATATCGTAATTAATCTGATGTGGACATTGTAATAATGGATTCATATTTCCATTTATTTTTATATAATCCATATATATTTAATATCATCTCAGTTGGTTATACATTTAGTGGTCACTTTAGTTGGAACTCCTACTGAATGACAAATTGGTTCCCTTCTGCTATCAGTGTTATGATTGATGTCATTCCTTAATTTTGAATGTGCCTCCCTGAAGAGTTTGTGAAAATGTATAAATCTGTTCTAGGGTTTTGATACCCTTGAAATTAATTTCTGGCATATATTTTGTTGTAGAGGATGTCCTGAAAAGTTTACATTTCTTTATGTTATGCCATAACGCCGTTTGGATTTCTCACGGGTGCTGCCATTTTCGTGCTTTGTTTTCTAGAATTCACTGGGGCTGCACGGCATGTGACGTCATCGGTGCTACTTACAGTTAGTGCAAACACTTGAGTATTAACTAAGATTGAATCAAACTGTATATTTGGAAAAGGTACAGGTTTGGAATATTTTTTGGAGCTGGGGAAAGTAAATGCAGATGGTGTTACCTCTGACCCCAAATGAAGAGTACAAGGTGGAGGAATGCACTTGAAGGCGAATAAAGTAGAAGACAGTGGTTTGGCCATAGATTATCCATTAGGGGGCAATATTTCTTGCGCTTTCTCTCAAGAAACTTTAAAATTCCCCAAAACACCTCACCTGAATGAGTTATGTATCTTACATTTCTGAAATCACACACATACATAACATATTTCAGGGGGAAATGTCCTGAAACTGTTTGCAAAAAGAATTTCAGCTGTTTTGCTACACTTCCAGGTTTTTCTTTAATGTTCTAAATGAGAAATAAACAAAATGATACCATCCAGGAGCTTCGTTAATTTATTACTAATAATGCAGTTTGCCTACCTACTGATGCATATTAACAATGAGTACGCAATTAGAACATTAGAACAATCTAGACGAGAACAGGCCATTCAGCCCAACAAAGCTCGCCAGTCCTATCCACTTATTTCTTCCAAAAAAACATTAATTCGAGTTTTGAAAGTCCCCAACGTCTTACTGTCTACCACACTACTTGGTAGCTTATTCCAAGTGGGTATCGTTCGTTTTGTAAAGAAAAACTTCCTAATGTTTGTGCAAAATTTACCCTTAAGTTTCCAACTGTGTCCCCGTATTTTTGATGAACTAATTTTAAAAAAATAGTCTCTATCCACTGTACTAATTCCCTTCATAATTTTAAACACTTCAATCATGTCACTTCTTAATCTTCTTTTGCTTAAACTGTAAAGGCTCAGCTCTTTTAATTTTTCCTCATAATTCAACCCCTGTAGCCCTGGAATCAGCCTAGTCGCTCTTCTCTGGACCTTTTCTAGTGCTGCTATTTCCTTTTTGTAGCCTGGACACCAAAACTGCACACAGTACTCAAGATGAGGCTTCACCAGTGCATTATAAAGGTTGAGCAGAACCTCCTTGGACTTGTACTCGACCGTTCAGGGCTCTATATAACCTAACATTCTGTTAGCCTTCTTAATGGCTTCTGAACTCTGTCGGGAAGTCGATAGCTTAGAGTCCACTGTGACTCCTAAATCCTTCTCATAAGGTGTACTCTCGATTTTCCGACCACCCATTGTGTATTCAAACCTAACATTTTTACTTCCTATGTGTAAAACTTTACATTTACTGACATTAAATTTCATCTGCCACAAATCTGCCCAAGCCGGTATGCTATCCAAGTCCTTCTGTAATAATATAACGGATTCCAAATTATCTGCTAATCCACCTAGCTTGGTATCATCTGCAAACTTAACCAGCTTGTTACTTATATTCCTATCTAAATCATTTATATATATTAAAAATAGCAGCGGCCCTATCACTGACCCGTGTGGAACACCACTCTTAACATCAGCCAATTCTGATGAGGTTCCTCGCATCATCACCCTCTGCTTCCTGTGTCTGAGCCAATTCTGCACCCATCTAAAAACATCACCCTGAACTCCCATTTCTTTTAATTTGATGCCCAACCTCTCATGTGGCACCTTATCAAATGCTTTCTGAAAGTCCAGATAAATAATATCATATGCTCCACTTTGATCATATCCTTGTGTTGCCTCCTCATAGAATTCCAGCATGTTAGTAAAACACGACCTCCCTCTTCTAAACCCATGCTGACTGTTCAGAATAACTCCTGTCCTTGTCAGGTGTTGCTCAAACTTATCCTTAATAAGTCCTTCCATTAGTTTTCCTGTGATGCATGTTAAACTTATTGGCCTATAGTTGCTTGGATCTGCCCTGTCACCCTTTTTATATAATGGAATGATATTTGCCATTTTCCAGTCCTTCGGAATCTCTCCAGTGCGCAGTGACTTCCCAAAAATGTGTCAAGGGTTTATATATGTACTCGCTAGCCTCCTTAAGAACTCAAGGGTAAATATTATCTGGTCTTCGTGATTTGTTTGATTTCATCTTATTTAATCTGAGCAGCACTTCTCCCTCTACAATTTCCAAATCCCTCAGTACCTCCTTAGTAGTCCCTGTTACCTCTGGGAGGTTATCCACTTGCTCACTTGTAAACACCTCAGAAAAATGTACGTTTAGGGCATCCGCTATTTCACTGTCTATATCTTTTAATACCCCTTTACTATTTCTGATACACTTGACCTCCTCCTTGACTGTTTTTTTACTACTAAAATACTGAAAGAATCTCTTATGGTCGTCTTTCGCCTTATCTGCTATATTCCTCTCCGACTGTCTTTTAGCCTCCCTCATATCCTTCTTAGTGGTTACCCTCATGTTCTCATACGCTCTACAATTCACTTTGCAGTCAGTAGTCTTATATGCATTATAAAGCAGTTTTTTCCTTTGCAACTTCTTTTTTAAATCATTATTAATCCAATGTGGAGTTTTATTTAGTTTAATATTAATTCCAAATTTAGGTATGTATCTGTCCTGCATTACATGTAAAACATTTTTAAACCTGTTCCACTGCTCCTCGACTGTCTCCACACTTAAAAGCTTATCCCAGTGTATCCTACTTAGACTTGGTCGCATCTGCTCAAAATTAGTCCTACCAAAGTTCAACTTAACAATTTTAGTCTTTGCATCTGCACTCTTACAAAATACTGAGAATTGTATTACATTATGGTCACGTGACCCTAGGGGTTCAATCACCTCTACACCCTCAATTCTATCCTGATTATTACAAAATACTAAATCCAGACAAGCTTCACCCCGTGTTGGTGTTTTAACATGCTGTGTTAAAAATCAGTCATTGATTACTTCTAAAAACTCTTGTGCTCCTCCATCTGCAAGGTTATCCCAGTTAATATGTGGATAATTAAAGTCCCCCATGACTATAATATCTCCCTGTAAACTTGCCTTTTTGATATTACTAAAAAGATGTGTGTTGAAATTACTGTCTACATTGGGTGGTCTATAACACACTCCTAAAATAAGACCACTTTCCCTAATATTTTCCAGGTGAAGTCACATGTCCTCACTAAGATGGGGCTCATCATCCAACTGAAGAGGACTTACATTTAAATCCTGTTTGGCATAAACAGCAACCCCACCTCCTTTTCTGTTCTGTTTATCCTTCCTAAAAAATGTGTATCCCTCTATGTTACACTCATCCCCATCTTTGTTATTTAGCCAGGTTTCTGTTATTGCTATAATATCATAATTATGCTCAGTTACATACAACTCCAACTCACTTACCTTATTTTTGATACTTCTAGCATTAAGGCAAGTTATTTTTAATATGTTACTCCTTCAACATTTAAATGTTTGCTTAGAATTTACATTGCTATGCATTTTTATTTCTACACCATTGTTTGTTCTTCCATGTATAGATCTAAACATGCCCCCCCATTCCCTAATTTAAACAATCCTCGACTAGCCTACATATATGCCTCCCCAATACATTGGTGCCCCTCCAGTTCAGATGTAACCCGTCACGGCGGAACAGGTCCCATCTGTTCCAAAAGGAGTCCCAATGACCCATAAACCTATACCCTTCTACCCTGCACCTAGATTTGAGCCACGCGTTAAGCCTTCTAATCTCCTCAATCTTACCTGGACTGGCGCGTGGCACAGGCAGAACTTCAGAGAAGACTACCTTGTCAGTTCTGCTCCTCAGCTTGGCACCTAACTCCTTGAATTTGGATCGCAGAACTGACAGACTACCCTTTTGTATGTCATTTGTTCCAACATGGACAATGACAACTGGATTCACCCCTGCTCTGGCCAAAAGCCTATCCACCCTTCCAGGGAGGTCTCCCACCTGTGCTCCCAGAAGGCAACACACCATGCGAGACTCTCTCTCTCTGGAGCACACCTGCACTTCAATCCCCCTAATGATTGAGTCCCCAACTATCACTACCTCTCTCTTTTTGGGAACTGGTATTGAGGTGGGCCGTTGGAGCTCCTCATCCCTGCCTACCACCTCAGAATTATCAGAGACACCGTCCAGCTCTGCAAGGACATGATAACGGTTTGACACTTCTAATTCTGGGGTTGATGCCCCCGGACAATGTTATTCAGCTAAAAATTGTATTATTTATTTTGTCTGCAGTATTAGAGACAAACAGCTGCAGAAAATTGCGTGGTGCAGGACTGAATGCTGGGAATGTGTCATTATTCACTGTTATGTACCAAACTATTCTTATTTCTATATGTGTTGTGAAACCAAAAGCTTTTCCCTATATTGGATAATAGTTAAAGTTGAGTTGAGCTGAGCAAATTATATCTGACTGTACAATTGGTCTGCTTTGGAAATACGTTCTGGCTGATGTACTTTCACAAGACCTACAGTTCTCAGAAAAAACAATTCATGTGAGCTTATTGTAAAGATTCTAAACTCGTTTAGGACTCCCCCCAATGGGATGACAAAGGGATGCTGAAGAGCGTCCCGAAGTGCAATCACCGCATCTATGGAAGACAGTTTATCAGTTGCCGGGGCAACCGCGGGCTCCCAACGCTGCAGCGGATCGCAACTAAAGCAGATCCGAGTCGATCGCGGTCACGGTATAAGCACTTGCTGTCGAGGGATGATGCAAGGAACATTATAAATGCAGGGAACAGGATTACTTGGCCACGACTCTGCCTGATTGCTGTGTCTGTGTATAGGAGTGTGGTAGATGCCACTACAATAAATAACTATGCTGTTCCTGTTTCAAGCTGAATAAAGCTGGTTTTGATGAAGTACTGAGACTCAGCCTTGTGTTTTGGGGTGCAAGACATTACATTTAGCACCTTCTCACTGAATTTAGGTAAAGGGAGAAGTTTTTGCTTCTGTCATGCTACAAACAACACACTGCTTCTCCATGAATTACCTCCCATAAATGTCTACAACAGATCAGGGAAGCAGCACCCTATCTGTTTACATTTCTTTACAATCTTACAAATTCATTTTGAAAGCAAACATAACTTTCTAACTTCTCACAGAGAACGTTCCTTACATTTCTCTCTTTTTTTTACTATTGATGTGCTCAATTGTGCTTTGTTTTCCAGTGATGGCCCTTCCATTTCTCTTTCTTTTTTTTTTTGCTATAAAACTTCCCCCTATACAGGGTTAGCTTCTTCTTTCAGGCTCCCAAACTGCCGGACTGGCAGTGGCTACTGTCAGAATAGTCTTGAGTCATATTTACAAACATATTCCAAAATGGACGTCCTTTATTAAGATGAAGTTGGTGGAGCCTCAGCTGAGTTCCCCATAGCTGACTGACCTTTCCTAACAGAATAGCTTGTTTTATCAGGTTTATTTACATATGACAGCGAGAAAGCCTTTCAGTTACACCAATCAGCACACAGATAAATGGTACATTTTTTAAACGCCCTCCATGCTATTAAGTACCATCTAAAGGGTGGAGTGGTGGCTCTGAGGCTAGGGATCTGCACTGGCAATGGGAAGGTTGCTGGTTCGAATTCCATAAATGCCAGAAGTAATTCTACTCTGTTGGGACCTTGAGCAAGGCCCTTAACCTGCAATTGTTTTGTCCTGGGTGTGACGTTAGTCTTCATCCAATTCTGTAAGCAGGTCCTCCAACTTGCAAGAAAAACTGTGGGGTTGGTGGCAGGACTGGCACTCCAACCACCGTAAAACACCTCTGACTGTTACAGTGTGGTGCTGAGGTATCACAAACTGCGTCCCAATCCAGGTGGTTCATTTTGTGGTGGGTGCAGCAACACGCTCTGAGCGCATGCTCCCAACCTCTGTCTCTTTCTGTAAAGGTGCCAATTAGTTAATCATTTTGATTTGATATACTATATTAATCCCTGAGGAGTAATTTCATTTTTTCATGACCTCTGGGGGACAGAGCACAGGTTCAGGCATTGAACACCACCCCTGGAGCAATTTTCAGGTTAAGGGCATTGCTCAAGGGCCAGTGAAGTAGGATCCCTTCAGGCAGTTAACTGGATTTAAACCAGCAACCTTCCAGATACCCGCACAGATCTTCACCCTCAGAACCACCGCTCTGTCCCTATTTAGAAGTCTTTGGTAAATATCTGGTACATAGAAATACAACTTCTTATATGTACAGTGTAAAAGGCGCTATATAGCGCCCGACCCGGCACAGACTCAGGCAGAGGCACATACTTTAACAAAAGGCTTTTTTATTTCTTCTTCAGCCGTGGGGCACGCCTTCCCCGTGTCCCACAGGCCCAACACAGTCCCAAAAGCACTTCCAATACAACAACTCACGATTAACCACACTTCTCTCTCCACCTTAGCACCACCACTCCTCCTCAGGCTTAGTCCTCTTCCTCCCGACTGTGGCTCTTTGAGTGGTGGTGGCTGGCCCTTTTTATATCCCACCCGGAAGCGGTCCAGGTGCTTGGACACCTGGTCCTAATTGCCCTTCCGGGTGGGGCTGAAGGTATGACCAGCCAGGCTGTTGACTCCACGCAGCTCCCCCTGGCGGCCATCCGAGCCCCCAACCAGGCTGTGAAGGACTCCATCTCCCATGGAGCCATGCGCCGGGCTGGGGAATCATTGGCTGCCAGGGAGGCTGCCACCAAGCGTCCCGGGGGAGGTATTGAACAGTCCATGGCTGCTCCCCCGGAACAGATGTAGCAGAGGCGTCCCTGCCGGGCATGGGACCCGGCTGTCCTTTACAACAGTAAATTAGCAGAAAACAAGAATCTAAAGTTAAAATGTTATTTATGATCTAATTTCTAATTTAAATGTACACATGATGTCAGGATGTTCTAGTAAAACAGGCAGGGAATTTCAAGCACTTTTTTCCTTATACTTCCCATGGCCTTCAACTAAATTAAGCAGGTTTAAAAATGAATGGACGGATTTTCACTTTTTGCCTGGGTTTGAATATTTCATTTGTGGTTTAGAATTCAGAGCCACCACAGAGACCTACAGAAGAATTTCGTTATCGCTTTATTTGCACAAAATGATTTATGTGTTTCCTGATACCAAACGAGGTGAAAGGGCAACTGATTCAGAATCAGCTAAATTATTACAGAGGAACCTCGACAGCATGCAAGCTTTGGCAAACTTGTGGTGGATGAAATTTAATGTAAGTAAACTAAGTAATACATACTTCAAATAAACATGTTAGATTTTAATACACAATGGGAGGTCTAAAACTTTAAAGTACTCCTTATGAGAAAGATCTAGGAGTCATGGTGGACTCATCACTATCTATGTCAAGACAGTATACGGAAGCAATCAAGAAATGTTAGGTTATGTGGGGAGTAAAAGTCAACGGAAGTTATGCTTAAGTTATATAACGCACTAGTGAGGCCTCACGTGGAGTACTGCATGCAGTGTTTGTCTCCATATAACTTAAAAGAAATAGAGAAAGAGAAGAACGAGTAGGCTATTTACAGCATTTTTAAGAAGTATGAGCTATGAGGAAAGACTGAAGAAGTTGATCATATTGGTTAAAATAATTAATGGAATTGGCAGAGTGGAACTCTGTTATTTTAAAATAACAAAAGGGATGCGATAGGAAACCTGTCAAGGAAAGCTTTTCTTCATGCAAAGAACCACAGACACGTGGAATTAATTACCAAGTAGTGTGGTGGAGAGCAGGACTTTAGAGACCTTCAGATTCATCTTGTTATCTTGGATAATCTAGGTGTGTAATGTGGACCAGCTTGTTTGGCCTGTTCTTGCCAAAATAGTCTTAATGTTCTAATAATGCTTCATGTTCCTACTACATCTCAGATACTAATAGTTATTAATGATTCTAAGTATGTCACCAATTATCCACACTTTGTTTTTACTCAAAGTAGTAACAACCTGAAATGCCACCATACAAGCTGCTTCTTTTAATTGGATACTGTTGAAATAACCATCAGAACTAAGACCCCACAAAGAGAAATGTTATAATAGTACTTGATGGTTGCTAAGAGTTCTGTGTCACAATTTCCTCACATTCGAAACGGGGTGAGTGTACAACATTGCATCTACAAAGTCGACCGTATGTGTTGCTCACCAGATTAGTGCTGCGTAAGTGTACACTATTACATGCTCAAAAACACACCCATATATTCTATCCCATAGCCCCATCTATACATCAATCAAACCATTTAGCAAGATGACAAAATAAAAGATGGAAGATGTTTTATGTATAATATATTCTGTACGAGGTGTCAGAAAAAGACATCGTAAAGGTTTGGAGCAGCCACCCATATAATATGCTGCAAAAGTTTGAAGTTTGACAGAGTTGTTCACAATACTGAGTCCAAAACAGAACTGAATATGTGGAGGTAAGATGGAGGCTTTAAAGGCCGGTGGAGGAAGTAACATCGTTGAGACCGAAAGTGCCGTCATAACAAGCGCCAGGACCAGAAGTGACGTCATCACAGCAGTGGTGTAGCAAGGTCTCCCAGTGCGGAGTTTAAACTTGTCACCCCCATGAAATGAAATTTATTGAGAAAGCGATTTTTTTATTCAAGTGGGTAAGTAAAGAGGGCATAATGTTAATTATTTTGTAAACAATTTTTTTTATGAAAAAAAAAAGTAAAATGCCTTTTTATTAATAAGCCAGTTTAATGTACAATGTAAGAAATCTTTTTTCATAGTGATAGTACCTAGTGCATAACTTTTATTATTATTATAATACAATTTAATGAAAACTCAATTGTTTACAAGTTTCGTTCTCTAGGCTGTAATCCAACAAATTGTACTTTAACATGATACTTAGAATCTCTTCTTTCTAACTTTTTGTTCTGCAAATTTTGAAATTGTGTCATCAAAATCGATACCTTCAGCTACACTATTTTCAATTGACAAAATGGCTAAGCTAGAGAGTCGTGCTTGGTTCATAGTGGATCTGAGATAATTCTTAATTAGTTTAAGTTCCGAAAAACTCCTCTCACATGATGCAACAGAAACACATAAAGTTAAGAAAAATCTTAATGCTAAAGTGAGATTGGGAACAGAGTCTAAAAGTTCATATTCAACCACAAACTCTAAGAATCTTAAGGAAGTCCAACCAAGAGACTCTTCTTTTGGAACTTTGGCAGCTTTTAGAAATCTTCTTAGGCGTGGAATTTCTGTAAGGATACCATCTGCAGAAAGCACACCAGCAAGATTACGGCAAATCACCAATTAACCAGAATTGTGACACATGATTTCGTCGTGTGTCCCGGCTCGTATATATAGGGGCCTTAAGATAGTGGGATGGGGAGGGAGATATTGTCCGTTCGATCATAGATGGTCGGTTCTAGAGTGGACAATACCTACCCACCCCACTGTCTAAAATGTTTCGCGCCGACTATATTATTATGATGTTCAGGTTAAAAATATCATCTTGTTGCACAGAACGACTTGGGGCGATGATATATTTGTGGCAGGGATGAAACAATGAGTCACAGGACCTGTTGTTTGTTTACTTGAGCACCAGCACAGTTCAAAAGAAATGAGACAGAACACCCCCTCCCCCACACCTCCCCCCACCACACAATAATAATAAATCATTACAGAATCACATCGTTCACCCGCAATTTGCTGCAATTAGGGATTGTTAAAGCCCATGTAAATTATTTGACATGTTATTTTATGTAACAAAAAGGCGCATTAATACAAAACCGGCAATTTTTTTGTCACCCCCTCAGAGCTGGTACCCGGTGCGGGCCGCCCCCGCCTTCCTACGCCACTGCATCACAGGCACCCCCGGAACCAGAAGTTACGTCATCTGAGGCGCCGGAACCCGGCAGGATTTCCCAAAAATGGTCTGCAAGGAGCTGAGAGTGACAGTCAGAGCACTCCGCCGCCCTTTGGTTTGGTGTAGAATTAGAATTACTTAAGCCCTTTAGCTGCCTCCTACTCGCACGTGTGTGACAGAGGCTATTCTACAACTGTATGTGTTGCTCACCAGATTAGTGCTGCATAAGTGTTCACAATTACATGTTCAAAAACACATCCATATATTACAACCCATAGTCTCATCTATACATCCAGCAAACCATTTAGAAAGATGACATTTCAATCGACATTTCAGGGTCATGAGACACACTCTGCACAGAAAGGGCATACAATGGCATTAAAATCCAAAACACTAGATCTGGGTGGCAGCAATGCTTACCACTTGACCACTATGCCTAGAACACACATCATTATCTAAATCCTGTAAATTGTCTTGTTTTGTGCTTATTTTTTGTTTATGTCATAAGACAAGCCATATGGTTATGATATAACTTACTTTGTGAAATTACAAGAAGAATATTAGTTCAGCTTGTACAATACCACCTACTTTGTAGACATGCTGTATTATATTTTAAAAATGGGCACCCAATAGTGTCAGGAGTACTTAATACAAAGGCATCAATGGAATAATATCAAACTTTATAACTGCCTTAAATACCAGTAATGCCCAGGGGGACATGGCTCAGAAGAGCCTTTCAAGCATCTCATTCAAGACTAGTGGCTCTCACAGATAATAAATAAACTCTTTGTAGTTAGTCTAAAAAAGGAGACCTGTCTATTGAGGACCTAGTCTCTGGGGAATGACTTGGGAATGTATTCCCAGTTACAGTTTAAAGTCAAGCCTTTAATCATTTATTTAAAATGATATAAAAGTTCCAATAAAACCACAAAACAATACTGTGTTTGTTGGTTTACTTAGACTTGAGACCATTCCTGTGAATTATACCATTCATTTCTAATTGAATAATATTATTCAAGAAAAGCCAGAAGCAGCAATTAAACCAAGTAAAGAAGACAGTAAACAACTTGTCTTTCTGAAGCACCCTCTTACTTTTTCATTTTATTCTATAGGGAGGGAATGACACAGAAAACGCAACTGTTTAGTTCTTCGGGGAATTTCATAAAAGAAATGACAAAAAGTAGTGAAAAAAAACTTTCCTTATTTATTTATAGCCTGAAAAAAGATGGAGACCTTTCAAATTTAATAGCTAGATTATAACTATTGGGGGATTTTATATTATGTATCTGGGTTTCGTTGAAAGAAAGCTACTCTAAATATCTTACCTTTGGGGACATATCTGTGCATATTTGATTTATTTCGATTTAAACAATTTTCATTGGTGCTAGATGGCTTTTTAAACAGACAGAACCAACACAGCTTAGCAAACATCAGAGACTGTGATGCCCCATGCAGTGGTACTCCACCACAGCCTATACACTGGGCATCTTGTAGCTCAAGCCGGGCGGAGTGGTGGCTCTGAGGCTAAGGATCTGCACTGGTATCCCGAAGGTTGCCGGTTCAAATCCCCGTCACTGCCAAAAGGCCACTGCTCTGCTGGGCCCTTGAGCAAGGCCCTTAACCTGTAATTGCTCCAGGGGCGCTGTACAATGGCTGACCCTGCACTCTGACCCCAAGGGGTATGCGAAAACTACCAAATTCCTAATACAAGAAATTGTATAAGGCGAAAAAAAAACAAACAAAAAAAATAGCCGACCAGGACACAAATTCTAATGTAAAACGGTATATCTGTCTATTCCACCAAGTGCCAGTAATAACAGGCCTGTGTCAATCAATCAGCAAAGCAATGACAACATTAAAAATTCATAAAACAATAAATCAACTGAATATATGCAATATTTACAGTGGCCTTTGTGACCAGTGGACAGATTGGGCAGGAGCCAAGAGCAATGGCTGGGATACAAGCCGCGTCACCCTGTTTAATTCACAGATGTATAGCCAAAGATTTGAAAACAAGCACAAAGAAAAATGCTCTTTGAGCGAGCAGACTTTAACAAAAGAAAAGCCATTCCAGCAACAAAAAAAACGGGTTCTGTCTCCATTGACCAGCTACCATGTTCAGGGCACAGCCATATATTATTGTGTCCTGACTGGAAGGGGAAGAGCTATCTCAGGGTTTAGGGCTAGGCTAGGCATGTTCCTGGGGCTGTCTCACACAGAGGCGGCCTTAGGAATACGCGGGGCGTTGGGCGAGTGTCATATGCGGGGCCGAGAGCCATAAGTGTAGGCTATATACCGTACCACCACGCTCACGGGCTTGTCCGCCTCTAATGCTGTACGCCTTATTATTGTTAAAAAACATGGTGCCTTATGTAGGTACCATTGGCCGTTTGATTACTTTACGTATTGTAATTGTTCTTATATTGGTTTAGTGGCCTTTAACCAACTTAATTAATGATTCAGAACCATTTTGCACGCAAAATTAACAAACTAGATAACAGTCGTTTCTGCCGAACCCACTGGAGTCGGCAAATTTATTTAATTACGGAGAACCAGAACACTTGTAATAAAATGAACACTTACCAAACAGCTGCTTTGACAGTCACAGACGGAAGTCCACTTTTCTGGCTTTTCGCTGAGCAAAATCGTTGATAAGCTCCTCATAGTCCAATGTTGAGGCAAGTTCCTTTTCGATTGACAAAATAGCTAAACTGCACAGTCTGTTTTGCGACATTGTTGATCGTAGATAATTTTTGATAAGTTTCAACTTTGAAAAGCTTCTTTCCGCGCTCGCAACGATCACAGGAATTAGAAGAAATCCACCACGTACCGTATTTCAGTCTATAACGGATTTGAATGTCTTGCAGAGGCCCTGCATATTTGTATGATGAGCTGACGGTGACAAAAGAATCTCCGATCGTGGGGCCCCCCCTCAGGCGTGGGGCCTGGGGCGATTGCCCTAGTCGCCACCCCCAAAGGCCGCCTCTGTCTCACAGAATTGTGGGAGAGGAAAGAAGATCGAGTCAGCAACAGAACCCCTTCTTATTATGGAGTGACCATACTCTTACCTCGCTAGAGCCAGGATGGTGAACCTTAGGTGCATATGCATGACAAAAAGAAGAGGAAGAAAAAAACAAACATTTTCCTCCATAAATGATCACAGGTTAGGAAGGTTATCTCATACAGTACAGAAAAAGATTATAAGCAAAAGTGAAGAAGGAGGCAAAAATAAGCCAAACACCAAATTTCAGATACTTCCATGAACTCCAATAACTCAGATGTGAACATATCTTTATAAAACACTGCTACAAATCGCTTAGAAAAACTGACACCAAACTCCACTCGATCAAAAACAATGACCCCTTGTGGCTGGTTTTATATTCAAGCAGGGTTTACCTGATCAATCCCATCATATGCCAGCTGGCATCAGACAATTGCAGAAGGCACAGAAACGCTCATGCTCCAACCAGTTGAGTGCTCCCAATATCTTTACATTCATACTTTCAGGCGTGCGTGCTAGTGGGATCTCTCTACATTCAAGTAAGTATCTTTACAACTCATTAAACTCTTACACAGGATTCTTTTTAATGTTGATGTATACGCCAACAACTAATCAATGCTGCCCTTATTCTGCTATTCCTTCAATCCCAGATGACTCCAAGTCATACACATGTTTCGAGAGAACTGCTGAAGTACATCCCCATACCTTTATGGCACAGGCTTGTGGTGGAGCTCTACCTCGTTTAATTTACAGTACGTGTATTGCTACTTATAATTTAGAACGGGCTATAAACAGTTCCAATACTCAAAATAAACCCAACCGAGATGGAGCCTATTACAGAGAGTAAGGTTTGTAACTGTTTATTCACCTCCACATGCACCAATACAAAATACATAATGCAAAAGTGTACAGAAGAATGATGACTCAGTTGACTTGGTAATAAACTGCAGTTATATTTGTGCAT